>NW_026559740.1:0-73758 GCF_028583425.1 Eublepharis macularius | reverse complement strand
AGTCCCGTTCATAATTGGAGACTCCTCGGTTTCCTGACCCGGTATTTCTTGCCACCAATAGCACCTCGATTTTGCAAGGATCAAGTGTCACCTTACTAGACCTCATCCAACCCCAAACTGCCTCCAGGCACCAGGGCATGGAATCCATGGGAAGCACAAGATAAGAGCTGATTATCATCCACGTAATGACGACAGCCCGTCTCAGATCAACTTTGGGAAAGGCCCCGTGGCTTCATGTAGCGGTTAAAAAGCACGGAGGGCAAAGTGGAAGCTTGTGGGGCCCTGTAGGCAGAGAGGCCGAGGGGCCAAGCAGCAGTCTTCCAGCATCACGTTCGGAGACTTGCCTTCCAGACAGGACCAAAACACTGCCGAAAGCGTGCCTCCCAATTCCTGTCCTGCCGTGAAGCTTGCTGGTGGACTTTGGGCCGGTCATAGTCTCTGAGCCTGACCTACCTCTCAGGGTTGTTGTGAAAGGGAGGAGGGGATGGCAATGTATTCCTGAGCTCCTTGGAAGAACGGTGGGATAAAAATGTACTAAATAAATAAGGTGAAATGTGAACCAAAGGATTCCTTCGTTGGATTTGGGGATTTGAAAGAGCAATTCAAATCAGTGAAATGTATAAAAGGATTGTTTAGGAAACCAGACCTGTGCTACAGCAGGAAGCACGGGGGGGGGGGGGAGCAGGCTGGCTCTCCCTTCTCTTTTTTTGAGAGGAAAAGCCGTCCCAAATCAGCCATGGCAGAAATGAGACGGCTAATCCAACGCAGTGCCCAGGAGTTGAAGCCTTCGGGTAGAACGTGGACAAACGATTCTCTCTGAACCCGCCAAAGGAAGTTTAGGCTTTCCAGAGGGGGCAAGACACGGGCCTGGGACTGAAACAAGGACCGTCTGCAGTGGAAACAAAAAAAATTTGCTAAACCTCTTGGAGTAGTTTGGAACTCCTCCTGTAGGGGGGAAAAATCTCACTTTGTGCAAAGAAAGTGATAAAGCATGTAAATAATCCACGTTTCATGAGGAAAAGCTGTACAGGAAAAATCCTCTACCGTTATAATTTTAAAAAGGCACTCCCCTCTCATTTTTTTCAATTTACATATCTGTCGTATTGAAATACGTAAAGAGTCCAGTAGCACCTTTAAGACTAAACAACTGTATTGTAGCATAAGCTTTCAAGAACCACAGCTCTGTTCTGACGATGCATCTGACGAAGACAGCTGTGGTTCTCGAAAGCTTATGCTACAATAAAGTTGTTTAGTCTTAAAGGTGCTACTGGGCTCTTTACTGTTTTGCAACTACAGACTAACACGGCTAACTCCTCTGGATCAATGATACTGGAAAAATAATCTCTCTCTCCCGAAATGTTCTTAGAGAGGAATAATGCCGGGAAATACTGCTACTCACCCTGAGATTCAGGTTCTGTGTCTGTTATGAGTTCTATCCAGAATAGTTTCCACGGTCTAGTTTTCTCAGTAGCACAAGACTCTTGATTAATGGGCTTCCTCAGGGAGTAACAACGATTAAGGGCCATGAAGGTATGCACTGCTGCCTTCTTAGTCAATGGGCTTCTTCCTCTTCCCCTGTCATATCAAGAGATGGCCGCATCTACTGATGGATGTTGAATGGATGGGGTACTGGGTGTCCAAACAATGCCTGTTTTCTTGAAAAGCAGCAACAGAGTGCCTTGATCTGGATTGGTACCATGGCATTGGGCTCGTGTGTGTGTGTGTGTGTGTGTGTGTGTGTTTATGTGAGTTAACGCTTTCCCTCCTGCTGTTTCTATGGGCTCCTCTAAACTGTTGTTAGTCACAGTAGGGGAAAATGTCAGCCTGCAGAAGCTGGTGCTGGAGAGCAAAGAAAGTCCCACCCCCCACCCCCTGCCAGAAGGCTCACATTTCCCTTGAGCTGTTTACTTGTAAAATTTGCGCTTGTTTGCCTGTTTGAGGCTCATTCTGGCCACTTTGGGCCAAGCTACACATGACGAATGACACTTGAACGGCAAGTGGATTGAGTGGAGGGCAAGTGAACAGGGAGAAATACACTTGCTGTTCAAGTGTCATTCGTCATGTGTAGCTTGGCCCTGTGTTAGATGCGGACCAGAAAGGCATTTAATCCATCCGCAGAGCTTCTTTCAAGCATATGGCACGACTGGCGCCATCTTGATTTGACATTTGCACAGAAACATCTGTAAATTTCCTTCCCTTCTCTAGCTAAGCAGTTTAATAATCATGATCGACGTGCTGCTTGGCAATGGAAGATCCAACATTAATGGAAGAAAATGAACTTGATCTTCTTATATCCTGTAACTCCCCCTACACTGTTGTTATTCTACAATACTACTCAACAATCCCAAAACGTAGAAAGCCAATTCTTTATTTTCTTAGGTCTTATGCTCTATTCAAAATATAGTCTGGTGTAAATCTAAATAAATTGTTGAAAAGTCTATTAGTTATCCAGTGGACAGTCTTGGGATACTTGTTCACACATCCGTCCCTGATGTCCTGGGTGCATCAGAGGGCCATTTCAATACCTTTTAAAGTTTAGCCTATTTTTTTTGTTGTAGATTAAATCTATTATTCTGTATTCTGTTCAAGATTCTTTATGCACTTTCAAATGTATTTCCCCCCTCTTTTAAATCAACCTTGTAAAAAAAAGTTTCGCTAGAATTCTCCCATTAATTGCTGTGTCCTGGAAAGAGTGCTACTCGTTCAGGTACACTTACGTGGAAGAAGGAAGTCTTCCTGAACGTAGCAACTTACTTCGGCGTAAACATGCATAGTTATCAGAGGTTAACTGGAGGGCAAAGATCCTGACCAGCAGCAATGTGGTCTATTTGGGGTACAGGCCATGATTTAAAGACATTCTAGAAATTTTAAAGTGTGGGTGTTTTTAGAAAGACGTTGAGCATACACAGTGGAAGTGTTGTCCTCCTCGCCCTTTGAAAAGCAGACCCCTCCCATCCATGCCGTAGTGGAGAAAGGCTTGGGGAAAGTGCGCTGGGATCAGGCCCCCTGCTGAACTGAGTTGCGTAGTTGTCCTTGCAGATGAGTTCCGGGGAGGGCAGGTGCCATGAAATTTTTGATACTTGAGTATCAAGTAGGAACAGGAATAATACTTTGTATTGATACTTGAGTATCGAGGAGGAACAGGCATAACGAGACACGCAGGTCTGATTAATGTTTGCCCTGTGCACGGCTTATGTACTTTGTACTTGGGTATTTATGCCCAATATTTCCAGGTGGGCAGCTGAGCTGGTCTGCAGTAGAACAGCCAGGTTCCTGCCCAGGAGCACCTGAAAGACCCGCCTGATTTCCAGGGGAGGAGCTTTTGGGAGTCAGAGCTCCCTTCATCAGATACTATGTCCCAAAGGAAAACCTCGTAGGAACTAGCTCTAAGACTGAAAGTTTCCTTTGAGATTAGTTCAGAAATATTCCAGTTTTCCTTTTTTTCCCTGATAACAAAACAATGCCTTAAATATTGTTTTTGAGCATGACTGCTCAAAACGTTGGCGTCAGTGCTCTGTGACACTTATGCTGTGAGCAAAATTCAAAAGGTTTGTGTAGTATAGTGGTTAAGAGACCAAGCTGTGAACCAGAGCTGTGGAGAGCTCCGTCCACAGATAACAAATCCTTCATTCCCTCCAGCCTAAACATAATATGGGAACCAATCGCATGACTTACACTGCCCACGGTCCCTCGGGCCCCTGGAACTTGGCCCCGTTTTGGCAGCCCACTTGTGCAAAAATGAGTTTTGCGTTTGAGTCCTGCCTCTACCACCAATCTCCTTTGCCTTGCCAGCCTTGTGTACATAATAATCTTAGCCTTCTTTACAGGGTTCTTCAACGGATCACAAGAAGTTACTGTATGCAAAGTGCTCTCTACAGTTTTATAAATGCGAAGGGCTACTCTTGCCAGCAGAAGTCTGGTCCGATAAACAGAATTGCCTTCCATATGTGTGCTAAACTTCAACCTTGTGGGTCAGTAATTCATCCGGTTTAAATCAAATTTATTTCCATGAGGCAGGAAAGCTACAATCCAGCAGTAATTCTATGGACTCTCTGGTAACGTTTTCAGATTATGTGCTTTGGGATTTTCAGTCATCGTCAACGGCTTTTAAATTAACAAAGACTTTTTATTTCCTGGGCCGTTTCCACATGGCTCCCTGCTGCTTGTAACAACCCGGAATATTGTGAAAAAAAACGCGGAAGATAGCGTTTTCTCACGCGAGATTTGCGCGACGTGTGACGTCGCGCAAATCTCGAGAGAGAAAACGCGATCTTCCATGATATTCCAGGTTGTTACGAGCAGCGGGGAGCCGTGTGGAAACGGCCCTGGTTTCCATTTCATCTCATATCTTGCAGACAATTGCTGTTATTTGGCAACTATCAGTGTTTATTATAGTCCAGGGCTTTTTGGGGGGGGGGAAGAGGTGGTGGAACTCAGTGGGCTGCCCTTGGAGAAAATGGTCTCCGAGTGGGGGGGGGGGGCGGATATTGAAACACTTTCTGGTTTAGGAAGTCTTTGATCTGGCCACAATTTGTGGTGACATCCAGGTTTTGGAACTTCAACAAATTAGGTGCTGTTTCTTGCCAACACAAGGTTCAGAATCCTGCTCTGTGGGCTGGAGAAAACCCCCCAGCCTGTTACACTGACACAATTTGTACTTCACAATGAACTGTGGTTAGAGCAAAACCAAGACATTTTGAATCTTGACTCCATGGATGAAGGAAGGGTAGAAGGTCTGTGAACTTGAGAATAAACCAGGCATATTGTCATGTGATGTCTTAACCTTAATGTTTCTATGCTTAATTGTCAATTCCTAGAGTTAATGAAGAGCAGGTCACCAATCTGCCTTCGCTAGGCTTTGGTCATGTGCTGGCATTACCAGGGCTTTTTTGGGGGGGGGAAGAGGTGGTGGAACTCAGTGGGTTGCCCTCGGAGAAAACGGTCACATGGCTGGTGGCCCCGCCCCCTGGTCTCCAAACAGAGGGGAGTTGAGATTGCCCTCCGCGCCGCCAAGTGACGTGGAGGGCAAATCAACTCCCCTCTGTCCGGAGATCAGGGGGCGGGGCCACCAACCATGTGACCATTTTCAAGAGGTTCCGGAACTCCGTTCCGCCGCGTTCCAGCTGAAAAAAAGCCCTGTTATAGTCCAACCTCTACTCCCTTTCCAGATTTATCTGACATTTATCTGTAATTGAATTAGGTTTCTCCAAACTTTGCCTCTAATATCTTTCTCACCAACATTCTGGGAGTCACATCCCTCATTCTGGATGGCATAAAAGTACAAAGCAAACTTTGCAACTCTCAAGATGTCACCTATGTCATTTTGGATGTGTCCGCATATCAGTGGCCATCCCTCCAAAATGTAACCTACAGTCGTAATGTTTAAGATCCTGGTATTATTGCAGTATGGGGTAAGAGTCAACATTCCCCATTGTTCAAATTTGAACATTAAGGGGGGGGTATTGACACTTCATTGGCATAAAGGTAACAAAGATCCACACCACACACACCCCGCCCTCTTCAAGGTGAGTGACAAGGAGCATCTGGGGAGGGTGTGGAAGACAAAAGGAGAGCAGTGCAGGACCTGAGGTCTCCACGCAGGGAGGGGGCTAGACCCTGGCTGCCCCGTGACTTACTAAAAGGATCTCTGGCCTCTTCAGTAATCTGCCAAGACCTGGCAGGAGAGAGAACTCCCTGGCCCCAATACTTAGTTAAACGGGGAGGACTGCTGGAAAAGGCTCAGTGCAGACACACACAATCTGCCCAGTAGGCGCAGCATCTGTTTCTGTCTTAGATAGCAAGCGAGAGGCTTTTTTTTCCCATTTGGGTCATCGGCTCTTAGCACGTAAGCATGGGTGCCTTGCCAAGACGTGACTCCTGATTGTGTTAAATGTTTAAGGAAGTGATTAGCTCCAGCCAGATCTGCTTCCAATGGAAACGGTTTATGACAAGCGCCTCCAGGTACTTAGGATCAGACTATTTATTTATTTAATTCATTTACACCCTCCTTGCAACACCACCCTGGCCTCCCCCGCTTCACTCTCGCAACAACCATGCTGTGAAGTAGGGTGGACTGAGTGTGGCCAGCCTGAGGTCGCCCTCCAAGCTTCCATGGCAGAGTGCAGATGCGAACTTTGGTTTCCCAGATTCTTTTTTGACACTCTAACCAATATGCCTGCATATAGAACAAGAATATAGGCACAAAGCGTCCTACGCGTTGTTTAATCTATTCAATAGATTAAAACATCTGAACAAAGTACAGGGCTGTTGTATGAATGGGCTTGTTTCGTCAAAAATGCAAGAAGGTCTGACTCTTCGATCAACCACCCCGTTCCCTTGGCTGCATATGCTCTCGCCTAGGCCAAGCGTTCATCCCATCAACTGATTTCCTAACCTGACATAATAAAGCCACCAGCATCTAAGGGGAGAGGCCTCCGGGTCCTTTTCTGGCTTCAGTTGCAGTCCCTGGCAGTCGCCCATGTCAGACTGATTTCTTTTATGCAGCGAAGTCTGGAAATACTCTTGCTCAATGTGTTTGACAACGCCAGTCCTGAAAGGTGTCACAACAGACTTTGAAAGAAAACTACATTCTGCTTCTGGGGAGGCAGACATCAGTATCCTAAGGAACTGAGTACGCCTCCTTCCTCCTCTAAGAAACCGACAGAACCATCCTGTGCTGGGTAGAATGAATGGGCTTTGGGTGGAGTAACTTCGCATAATATTGCATTATCGATTGCAGTATGGAGGCAGGATCTCACCTGGTGAGCTTTCAGGGCTATACCAAGTTAGCTTCCGCCGTGGAATGTGCCAGCTACCTCCACCAGGGGCTCCAACCGCCTCCCTCTTAGGATGGGCACCCTTATCTACAGTTTGAGAAGGCTCTGGGAGGGGCTCGCTGAGCGGCCTTGGGTCAGTCACATGATCTTATAACTGACCTACCTCACAGGGTTGTTGTTGTGAGAAGAGGAAATGGTGTCCCATTGCACAGAGAGAGAGAGAGATTGAGAGAGAGAGAGAGAGATGGATGTTTAATTCAGGGGGTCCAAGTGGATCTGAATTTTTTGTGGGTTCCAAAAGGTCAGGTAAATTTATGGCTGCACCACATGGCTTGTTTATGTGGTAAACTGGCAGAGAGGGAGATATATGGGGTAGACTTTCAGCTCATCTTGAAATCTGTTCCTTCATCTAACAGGTCTGTGATGGGAAATTTTAATGGTACACCCCCCCCCCCCAAGGTTTTGATTAAAATTCCCTAGCACTCCAGGAATAACACACAATCTGTGGAAATACTTTACTCTTAAAAGCACAAAAGAAAAGAGCTGTTATTTGAGATGGTTTTTTCCAGGTGCCTTTCAAAGGGTCTAAGGAATTGCTAAGCCTTTGTTTGGAGAATCCCTCCCTCCCTCCCCCTTTCCCCAGCGCTAAAGAATGGCTTAGACGGCTCAGATCCCACTGCTGTGGTGGGGGTGGCGGGGGGGGGGTGACGTCTTCAAGGGACTGCATTTCAAAATCTTGGAGAAAAAACAAACAGCTTTAATTGCTTTGTTTTCCCCCTTCTTGGCTAGCTGATGGGAAATGCTGTAGCTTTGGGGTGGGGGGAATGGAACCGGTTTCACAATTAAACGGCTGGCGATGAACTGAACCATCCTTTCTTTGCAAGTCAGATAGTATTTCAAAAGAAGTTTGTGCTGATCGCCCTGTTCTTTGCAGGGCTTCCAGATGCCCCTCATTCTAGAAAATCCCCATGTCCGTTTAAAAGTCCAGTAGCACCTTGAAGACTAACCAACTTTATTGTAGTATAAGCTTTTGAGAACCACAGCTCTCTTCGTCAGATGCATACTGGACTCTTTTCTATTTTGCTACTGCAGACTAACACGGCTGACTCCTCTGGCTTCACGCTGTGGCAGCTTCCGCACTGGGACCATTCCCCATTGCCGACTCATGACGGTTGTGTTTGTGGAAGCATTCTCGGCTGTGAGGAAGCCTTCCTGCCTGTCCATTCTCCATTCTTTCCTCCCGTTCTCCTCAAACTCACCATTCTCCCCCATGCCACCGGAGGACATTTTCTTGCTTACAAAAAAATAGAGGAGGTACATCTCCACAGTGTTTTAGCGCGCGCTCTCTCTCTCTCTCTCTCTCTCTCTCTCTCTCTCTCTCTCTCTCTCTCTCTCTCTCTCTCTCTCTGGGAAAACCCAGGTTTGAATCCTTGTTCTACCAGGGAAGCTTGTTGGGTGACCAGTCACATTCTCTCAACCTAACCTACCTCACAAGGTTGTTGTGAGCACTAACATAGAGGAGAAGAAAATGATCTAAGCTGCTTTGGGTCCCCACTGAAAAGAAAGATGTGGTATAAATGAAATAAATTCAATTCTTCCATTCACGTAGAACATTTCTATGCCCAGAAGCCCATCAGTGTGAGTGTGTGAGTGTGTGTGTGTGTGTGTGTGTGTGTGTTGTGGGGGTGGCACTGAACGTGGATGAGGAGACGGTTTACCTTCTTGTCCACAGGGGGCAACACCCCGACTTGGATGCTGATCTTTCCAGTTTTATGAAATACGATGACAAACATTGGGGGAAACTCAGCGTAAGGCAAGAAGGCGCATGTGTGCAGGATGCATGTGCTGAATGCACCCCCCCCCCGCTCCCCATGGAGAACAAATCCTCCGTGGGGAGCAGCCGGCATGCAAACTCTTAAAATCGTAATGGTGCAGGGTCTAGTCTGATTTTTTTGCGCAGTGGAGGAAATTGCTCTAGATTACAGCAGTCCTGGCAGATGACAGCCCCGCCTCTGCTTAAACAACTTCAGGGAGGGACAAGCCACCCCATCCCCTGGTAGGCTTGCCAACTCCGGCTTGAGAAATTCCTAGAGATTTGAGGGTGCTGCCTGGGGAGGTCAAAGTTTGGGGAGGGCAGAGGGCTCAGCCCCGGGGCATGTAGATATCATGTCCTGTGAGGTCCTGCCCACGTCCAAGGTCTGCTCTTCCAGCTCCTCCCCGCTTCCCATGAAGTCAAAATCTCCCATCCTATAATTTAAGGCTGTTAGTTCTAATTTTGACGTCCGGGGCAGCAGACAAGAAGTCTTTTTCCTGACATTTTTCCAGCCCTGACCTGGATAACCCAGGTGAGCCTGATCTCTTCATCTCTCTCCGTGAGACTTCTGACCTGTGAAGAACGCCTGTCAGGAGATGCAACGGTAGCTGGGAAGGGTAGTTCGAAAAGACAGAGCTGGTGGCAGGGCAAAGGCTTTGGTATACATGGAGCTGTGTGAAAGGGCAATGAAATGCCAGAAGGCAAACTTCAGCCTATTATAACCTCTCCAGGTCCAAGCCCGGCTCTGGAAGACAGTTCCAGCCCATTTCCATTTCTCGCTGCCCTCTAGTTGTGATCCAACACAATTTTAGACTGGAGAGGTGAAACTGACAGCCTTCCAGGAGGGGAAGATGAAATTAACGAATGCTCTGTGGAGCGATCTTTGCTGGCTCTGTCTTTTTAAACTACACTTCTTGGTTAACATTGTGTCTCCCTAAACTTGAAGAAAATGCATTGAGGCGTTTTATGTAGAGAGACTCTCTCAGAAGCTAAGCAGGGTCAGCCCTGGTTAGTAATCAGATGGGAGACCATCAATGAAGACCAGGGTTGCAGAGGCAGGCCATGGCAAACCACCTCTTTTAGTCTCTTGTCATGAAAAGCCCACCAGCTATGACTTGCGGGTACTCTCTTCCACCACCATAATATAAGGCTTTTAGTTCTAGTCTTGACTTCTGGAGCAGCAGACAAAAAAGTCCTTTTCCATGGGGCAGCCCTTCAGTTGTTTGAAGAGCAACATCATGTTCCCTCTCGGTCTTCTCTCCTCTAGGCTAAACATTCCCAGTTTCTTCAACCTTCCTGTAACACAGCAACGGAGGAGAAAGTACTTGCAGGTCACACAGGGGGCAAGTGAGGCTCAAAACTCCAGGCCACGATCATAGGTGAACCATATGTGGACCCTGTCAAATACCTGTACTGCGTGTGTGGGTTCTGTGGCAGCTGTGTAAAGGCCATCTGCCATGAGAAGCATTCCCTCAAGGTAAAAAGTTTGCGAATCAGAGAATCCTAGGGTTGGAAGGGACCTCCAGGGTCATCTAGTCCAGCCCCCTGCACAATGCAGGAAATTCACAACTACCTCCCCCCCACACCTGATGACCCCCCTGCTCCATGCCCAGAAGATGGCAAGACACCGTCAGGATCCCTAGCCAAACTGGCCTGGGGGAAATTGCTGCCTGGCCCCAAGGTGGCAATCAGCCCTACCTTGGGCAAGTAAGAAGGGACCACGAAAACTAAGCAACCTTCCTGCCCTCCCTCTCATGATCTGCCGTAGACTGTAATGAACACCCAGCTGACAACATCAAGGATGTTCCTCACTATAGCCCGAGAGTCCTTGATATAATTTACAAATAAATGTTTGTGTGGAAAAGGGCCACGGTCATTGCTGTAAACAGAAAGACGGTGAGGATCCGTGGAGGATTTTTTAACGGGACCGAGTAGTACATACTAGTAGTACGTAACAGTACGGGTTATATGCTTAATTATTTCAGTAGATGGTATACATTATCTTGGCAATCTCCAACAATTCCAACAACTGGTAGGTCAATATTATTACCTCTATAGATCAAGAAACCGATGAGATAGGATGGCTTATCTCTCCCGCCCTCTGCATGTGTTCATAGCTGGGACCAAATCTGAACAGGGAACATTACACAGTAGAGACTCTCTCTGGTGAATAAGGACAGTCAGCGCATAAGCAATTGGCTGAAGAGAGAAGAGAGAATCAGTCCAGCATCTCGTATTACGCAGTGGCCAAGCAGTTTCCCCAGTGGAAGCAGATGGAACGCGACAGTGGTCCCAAATGTTGAGTCTTCTCGTAGCTCAATTCTAACTGGATTTTCCTGGAATTAAAAAAAGGGAAAGGGTGTTGTCAAGTTGCAACCAACGCATGGCAACTCCATAAAATCCCACCTCGTGGGAGTCTTCAAGGCAAGAGATGAGCAAAGGTGGTTTGCCATTGCCTTCCTCTGCATAGCAGCCCCCATCTTCCTTGGAGGTCTCGCATTCGAGTTCTGACCCTGCTTACCTTTCAAGCTCTAGACAAGATCGGGCTAGTCTGGGCTTTTAGGCTGCTAAATTCCTTGAACTGAGCACTCTGTCTTGCCTTAGTACGTGTGTTTCAGGGAGCAGCTTTAATTCTTGAGGGTCCAAGACTTTGTTTTTGATGTATCATCTGTCAATTAACTTTAAGAACATAAGGGCAGTGCTCCACCCAGTCTCACATGTTGTATCACACAGTAGTCAAGCAGGTGCCCTGGAAGGCTGATAATCAGGCCATAAAGGTCCTGTTTTTGCCAACAAGAGTTTACTTCCTCTGAGCACTGATGTTCCACTTAATTTTGGTGGACTTTTCCTCCACACATTTGTCTAATTTCCTCTTAAAGCTAACAAAACAAGAGGCCCTCTCTACATCTTGAGCCGATGAATTCCATATGTTAAATTTAACTTTACCC
Source organism: Eublepharis macularius (assembly GCF_028583425.1). NCBI lineage: Eukaryota > Metazoa > Chordata > Lepidosauria > Squamata > Eublepharidae > Eublepharis > Eublepharis macularius. The sequence continues at coordinate 62,221 of NW_026559740.1, read as the reverse complement.
TGGAGTATGTATAACTTTATAAATGGAACTGCCTCCAGCCCAGACCAAGAGTCGGAAGGATGACGCAGCCTTTTCTGGCTCCAAGAGGCACTTCCTGTCATATTATCATGTGGAGCGGCACCGTCAAAGAGTGTACTTAAAGTGAACCAGAAGAAGGTACAGAAAATTGGGAAACAGCTCCAGCTCCTGACAACCCTCAAACACCATGGTTACGTTCTTTAAAAAATCATGACAAAAATACTATTTTTCGTATCCCTGTCAGTTCCTCTGATTGGCTCAAGCAATGGGCCTCCTCTGGCGATTGTGGGAGCTGACCCTAGTGGCCTACATAGAGTTTTCAGACCCCCTTTATGTTTGTCTTAACACACTGAAGGGAATGAAGCCCCTTTTAGGCATCCCAGGGCCCCCTGTGGGGGCGGGGATCCTTCACTCCCACCCCTCCACCCCCTGCCAGCACACACCTGGCCAGCAGGGGGGGGGAATGCCGGGGGAACAGGCCCCCTGGGTGCGCTCCCAGGGCAGTGTGATGACATCATGCTGCCCCAAGAGCATTCCAGGCTCCTGCATGATGATGTCACTCCCTGGAAGTGACATCATCACACAGCCATTGGAGAGCATCTGCACTGCGAGTGCGAAGACAAAGAATAAGGTGGGTGCTGGGCTCCCCCCTCCCACTGGGAGGGTCACCCTCTTTCTGCTTCCTCACATGGTTTCCAGTTAGCCCCCTCCCTTCCTCTCTCTCCGTGAGTTATTTGCTTAGCAGTATTTTATTACTAGCTGTAAAATGTCAGAGATGACTCCAGATACCACACAGATACTGCCATGGTGTTAGGTGATACGATGCGCCGTCATGTCGCTTCCACTTCCGAACATTCTCTGTGTGCCACACTCCTTGCCTGAAAAGCAAATCTCCCACGAATAAGTACAGAAATGCATGTTTGCCAGGAACAACAACTGGAAGCATATGCGGGGCTGTGTGTTGTGTCGGAGCACATACAGGAACTGAGGTGCAAACACTTTGCTAGCGCTCAAGTTACAGCTGCAAATAAATTGCTCTTGCACAAGTGGACACAGAAGAAGCCTTTCGTGGGCGTGGGGCTTCAAACCAAGGGTGGAATATCACGGCTGACTTTTCCCGCCAGCACGGACAAATCCGAAGCCCGGTTCCCGCTCCGTAGAATGGCCTGCTCTTGCAAAGTTTCCTTGGGCCATTGTTTGGGTTGCAGCTTCCAAATGACTGACACAAAGTGAACAACTGCTCCCAAGTGTTTGATGGCAACATGGCCCCATCAGGGTTCTCGGTTTAGTTTCAAACGTTTCTAAAGCTTGAACGAACCTTGGTGTTTGCATAGGAACAATGTGGAATTTGAGCAGAGAGATTTGGGTCGAAATCTCTGCTCAGCCATGACTCAGTGGCCTTGGACCAGCCATCCCGGCCTTATAAGGTTGCCATGGATCTCCTGGAATTACAAAATCTCCAGAGCGCAGAGATCAGTTCCCCTGGTAGAGGCGCCTTAAGCAACCACGTGGCTGCCAGAAATTTTGAAGAGACAGAGCTGCAAGAAGGGAAATGGAAATTGCGTGATTATCATGACCAGCAAGAAACTGGTAGGGGTGGAGTATACCAAAGCCATTTCTACTTCATTCCTAATTTTGCATTGTGATTTTCTGTAACTGAGCTTCAGAGAATATTAGGGAGAAAAATTGACTCTGTTGCTAAAAGACGCATTTTTGTATGGAACATGAGATGAAAAGTTGCTGGACTGTCAGTACTGTGGAACGTGAAGTGCCTGGTTTGCTTCAATACGTGTTCATAGAGCAGCATCAACCTGCTGTTAAAGATGCTCTAGGGATGTTGGAGTGGCCTGGTATAGCCTGATCTCCTCAGATTTTGCAAGTTACGCAAATTCGGTGCTTGGATAGAGGATCACCAAGGAAGACTCTGCAGAGGAAAGTGATGGCAAACTAGCTCTGCTTTTCACTTGCACGGGTTGCCATAAGCCAGTTGTATCACGTCTGCTCATAAAGGTAAAGGTAGTCCCCTGTGCAAGCACCGAGTCATTACTGACCCATGGGGGGACGTCGCATCACGGTGTTTTCTTGGCAGACTTTTTACGGGATGGTTTGCCATGGCTTTCCCCAGTCATCTGCACATACATACATACAAATATAAAGCTGCCAGAAGTGACTGGGCTACTGCTGGGAAACCATGTCTCCAAATGGCAAGAGAAGTGCCCTGCTACTCAAAACTTGAGAGTCTTTACCCTGATCATATTATGCCGAAGCAGTGACTGCTGTGACAATCACAAAAGCCCTCCCAGAGGGCAGCCCTCTTAAAAGCAGGGAGGACAAGAAGGGGGGATGTGTAGAACGACTCAAGACTAACGCTAAGGGGGCTCTAAAGGCTGTGCAGGAGGGCATCGTGGCAGGTGCAGATGTGCTGCTGTGAAACATCGGTTATACAAGCATTCTATCGGTTTTTTTGCATGCCTTATAATTACAAATACTTGTGCCCATATATCGCCCCCCCCCCACGCCTCCTCATGCATGAGTCAGAAATTGAAAACTTCCAGGTTTGCAACCAACTGCAGTTTGTTGTTAGGTTTTAACTGCATGGTATGGTTTGGTTTTTTTAAAGACAAACCTTAGTTTGTTGTGATCTGGACAGTCCACAGAATCTCTCTACACAAGACATCTTACACAGGCATGCTCAAGTGACTTCCTTTCTGTGTGGTCTTATAGTCAAGTGTGCTCAGTCTCCCTAGCGGTGCACGTGTAGCCGCAATGGGAGAACAAGTGTGAGATCTTTCACTTGATCCTACCCGTGTAAGATGTCTCGTGTAAAGAGACTCTCAGTTCTGGAGTCGCATTTAACAACAACAACAACAACAACATTCGATTTTTATACCACCCTTCAGGATGACTTAACACCCACTCAGAGCGGTTTACAGAGCATGTTGTTGTTATCCCCGCAACAAAACACCCTGTGAGGTGGGTGGGGCTGAGAGAGCTCCGAGAGAGCTGTGACTGACCCAAGGTCACCCAGCTGGCTTCAAGTGGAGGAGTGGGGAATCAAACCCGGCTCTCCAGTTTAGAGTCCCTCGCTCTTAACCATTACACCAAACTGGCTCTCACACCAAAGGGACTTGAGGGGAGGCAGAAGGCAAGAGAGTCCAGAGCCTGTGGACCAACAGCATTCCCTCTGAAGGCAGGGATTGTGTCTTGTGTTAGCTTTACTAAAACCCACATCGTGAGAGTGGCCAGCCCAGCCCCTCAGAAGTGACAAGAGGCCGCTTCGAGCTTTTGAGGGCCCTAGCCATAAAAAATTTCAAACGACAACATGAAAACAAAACAAGGAACCAAAAAAACCATTTTTTTTTAAAAAAAATGAACAGTTTCTAGCCTTTTTCTGTGCAAATGCATAAATTACTGAGAGAAAATGTAGCTTCTTTGTAATTAACAAGTGACCAAATTGCGGCGCTCCCGTTGAGCTTGAGGTCCCGGCCAATTGGCCCTTCTGCCCCCCCCCCCCCCGCCTTTCTGGTTGGCCTGTTGCTGATGCCTTTTACCTCCATGCCATGAAAACCTTTGGCTGCCCCATTTCCGCACAAAGCCGCTACTAAAGGGACAGGACATTTTTTCTGCCAGGTCTGTTAGCGACCCTCCCCTTAATTTATGCTTGGATTTGAGAAATGAGCGACATGGCAGATTCGGGAAAGATTGCAGCGAAGTTGGGCTGGCTGCTGCGTGGGATCACAACCAGAGAACAGCAAGGATTAGAAATGGGCTGGAGCTGCCTTCCAGAGCTGGGCTTGGACCGGGAGAGGATATAATGGGCTGAACTTTTCCTTCTGGCATTGCACAGCCCCCTCACACAGCTCCAGTGTATAGCAAAGTCTTTCTCCTGCCACGGGCTCTGTCTTTTTAAACTACCCTTCCTGGCTAACGTTGCATCTCCCGACACATGTTCTTCCAGAAAGGCTAATGGATTTATTGTGGCAAAACTTTGGTGACCTGGAGTCCCTTTGGTCAGACAATAATAGGTTCATGTTATAAACAGTAACCTTGGTCACAGCTATTTATAGAAGATGATTGTAAAGCACTGAGTAGTTAAACGTCTGTAGTAAATAGATATAGGTTTTGTCCTGTAGGGTTGCCAATACACCTGGATAAAAACATCCTGTTCCTATAACAAGGGCTTAATGTGTTGAAGTGGGCAGCTGAGTTTTTTTTCATTGCACCAGGTAAATAATATCCCCTTGACTAAAGAGGCAGGACGTTTTTTTTTCCTCCAAGCAGTTGGCAACTCATGGAATTCCTTTTAGAAATTCCCAGGAAAAAGCATGTCACCAGAGGCAGCGAGCGAGCGCCTTCTTTGAGATTTCTCCAAAGTACGTAATCTGAGGCTCCTCGCTGTTGTGTAACAAAATAGAAAAGGTCAAAAGTTATTGCTGGACAGGAAATCGCCTACGTTCTATTTTTATCCCTCGGATGCTGGAAGTCATATTATAGAGAGGGGTGCCAACTTAAAAAAAAAACCCCAAAAACTTTGCCCTCACTTTACATGACTGAAGTTTTTTCAGCAATTGAAGCTTTCTTGGACGTTTGCACCTCCGCGTCAGGAAAAGTGTCACCTGCTAATTTCTCCTTTGGGGGGCTGCAGTTGTCAAAAGCACAGGGCTACTGCCAGGCAAAGGTCTCCTCGTGCAATTCTCACCACTGGCCTGTTGAGATAATCTGTACAGGCTTTGCTTAGTATTCCTTTTGCCATTTCTTGACAGGTAAAGGGAGCAGGGAGCTTTATAAAAAGTTTGGCTCCAGTTTTATGAATCCTCTGCCCGCAAAAACTGTAGCTTAGCCAGTGACAGTGTTCAGTTATGGAACAATTCTGTCTCTATCACATATTTCTCTCCCCTTTCCTTCAATTCTCTTCCTCTGTTTCGTCCTCTCAACAGCCCTCTGAGGTAGGTTAAGCTGTTGAAAGACCACTCCATGAGCTTCACAAACTATGCAGATGAGAGCCAGTTTGGTGTAGTGGTTAAGAGCGCGGGACTCTAATCTGGAGAGCCGGGTTTGATTTCCCACTCCTCCACTTGAAGCCTTGGGTTAGTCACAGCTCTCTGGAGCTCTCTCAGCCCCACCCACCTCACAGGGTGTTTTGTTGTGGGGATAATAATGACATACATTGTAAACCGCTCTGAGTGGGCATTAAGTTGTCCTGAAGGGCGGTATATAAATCAAATGTTGTTAGTATTATTATTATTATTATTATTATTATTATTATTATTATTATTTATATCCATCGAAGAACTCTTCCTGCCTCCCTTTTAGCTTCACAACAACCCTATGAGGTAGACTAGATGGAGAGAGTTTAATTTGTCTCCAGGTCATCCAGTGAGGCTTATGGTCGAATTTGAACTCATGACTCACTAATCCTAATTCAACAGTTTAATCCCTATTCCACGATGTTTCTTATGGAGTAATTCAGGCCTTGCTCTTGAGAAGCCCTGCTTAATTTTACTCCCTTGGGTGGTTTAATAACCTAGAACTATGTTTTAAATAAATTTGATATTAATTTGTATCCATTTAAAATGCTTAATATGTTTAAATCCAAAGGAGTTAACCGTGTTAGTCTGTAGTAGTAAAATAGTAGAGTCCAGTAGCACCTTTAAGTCTAACCAACTTTACTGTAGCATAAGCTTTCAAGAACCACAGCTCTCTTCAGCAGATGCATCTGACAAAGAGAACTGTGTTTCTCAAAAGCTTATGCTACAATAAAGAGGGTTAGTCTTAAAGGTGCTACTGGATACTTTACTATGATGCATCTGACGAAGAGAGCTGTGGTTCTCGAAAGTTTATGCTATAATAAAATTGGTTAGTCTTAAAGGTGCTTCTGGACTCTTTACTAATATGTTTAAATGTGCAGGTTTTATAGTTCATTGAGTGCAAATGGCTTGGGACCAGCATACCCCCAGGCCTGCCTCTCTCACACCTGACGGCTCTGATCATTTCCCCTGAGGGCTACAGCCACCATGCCTGGGAGTGATGCAGTCACATGGCACTGGGAGTGCTCCCTTGTTCGCATCAGGCTGATCTGGGCCTGGCGTGAAGCGCACGCGTGTTCCTGGGCCTGCATGATGACCTCACCTCCTGGAAGTCAGCCATGATGACCTCACTTCCTGGAAGTCAGCCATGGCACAGGTTCAGGAGTCCCCCCCCCCCCCCGCTTTTCCTGTGCACAGAAAGGGGGGGAAGGTGAGCACCGGGGGCCCCCTCTCCTGCAGGGAGGGTAAGGGGACCTGGGCCCCCCAGCCACGGAAGGCAGGAAGGGGGCTGGCATTCCCTTAGCGAACCTTCCTTTCTGCCCAATGCTTTAATTCTTGTTTTTACATTTTTGTGCATCTGCTTTAACTCCGGTTTTAATTATTTTAATAACGTGTTTTGTTTGATTTTAATGGTTTTCAATATATGTTTTTGTTAAGTATGTTAATCAGTCGGATGCCTTGCTGTCCCTGATGAGGGCAGAGTATCAATTTTGTAAATGAATAAAATAAAATAATGTTTACGGAGAGACGCTGTTATTATTTTTTTACAAAGAAGGAAAGAAGTTGGAATTAAAGAGATTTTTCTAAAAGTCCAAGTTCCTCACTCAAGGACAGATTTAGCACATATAGGAGAGACTGGGGGAAAGAAAGATCCGGGAAAACGAAGAGAAAAATGACAAGTGGAACAGAACAAGTTAATCAATAAAACAAGAACCCGAAGGAAGGCGAGGCTGTGTCGGAATATAAACATGCCCCTTCCTTGTCTCTATCTCTAAAGTAGAGAGAAGAGCTTATTCAAGGGAAGCGTACGCCACCCTTGGGGCCCGGCACCCACAGCCACGCCAAGAGGTGAACCGAAGTGGTTTTGCGTTGCACACAGCCAGTGCCGGGCCTTGCGGAGCTGTCTCTGCTGAAGGTGAACCCAGTAGACCAAATAATCCAAGGGCAATCTGTTGTGGCCTTATCTCGATGGATCTGGAGTTACATAAGTCGTGCTAAACGCGAGAGCAGTCGCCTCGGATTAAGACCAAACGGCCAAGGAAGCAGCTCTTGGGGGTGGAGGGCTTTGGTGGGGTTTGGGGGGGGGGCTTTTCTTCTGAGGGAGTTATATCTGCCAAGGACAAAGCCTGGCTTTCCTATCCTAAAAGAAGAAACACAAGGCATGTATGCGTATATCTTGGCGTTGCATATTTGGAGGGGGGCTGTAAGCCGATGAGGTCCTTGTGCAGAACACATCCCGGAACCCTGTATGGCCAAGAGTGGAATACATAGAATATGAACCACGAGGCGGATGACTTAATTTTCTAAAAGAAGAGGATCTATTTGTCACATTTTCTCAAAGGATTTCAAGGTGAGCAAGCATGGCTCACTCTCCTCCCTGTTTTATCTTCACAACAAGCCTGTGAGGTAGGTTAGCCTGAGAGACAATGACTGGGCCGAGGTCATCCAGGGAGCTTCATGACTGGGTGGTATGGTTGCCAAATGTCATAGGGGTCCTGGAGGTCTCCTGGAATTACAGCTGATCTCCAGACAACAGAGATCAGGGCCGTTTTCACCCGTCTTGGCAGAGCGCTAAACTCGTGGAACGAGGGCGACTTCATGGTGCGATTTCTGACATCATCGCGCCACAACAGAAATTGTGACGTCAGAAATCGCGCCATGAAGACACCCTCATTCCACGAGTTTAGCGCTCTGCCAAGACGGGTGAAAACAACCCAGGCTGAATCCACACACCCGTGGAGCGTCCCAGAGTTGCGCTAAACGTCGCTAATCACCCGAAAGTGTAGCATCTTTCTAGCGCGATTTCTGAATCGCGCTAGAAAGATGCTACACTTGCTGGTGTTTAGCGAACATTTAGTGCAACGCTGGGACGCTCCGCGGGGTGTGTGGATTCAGCCCCAGTTTTCCTGGAGAAAATGGCTACTTTGGAGGGTGGGCTTTATAGCATTATACCCTGCTGTGCTCCCTCCTCATATTTAAAGCAACAGATAATACGCAAGGCAACATAGCAGTGAAGTCTACGGTCCCTAACTCATTAGCGAAGCATCTGAGACCCCCTCCCTACAATACTGACCTCCTATCTGAGTAAAAAGCCTGTTTGACTAATTCGGTTTTGCGTCCTTTGTGGAAAGCCGAGGAGGGTGGGGGCTCTCCTGACCTCTTCAGGCAGGCTGTTCCACAGGGTAGGGGCCACCACAGAGAAAGCCCGTGTATGGGCTGCAGTTGATTTTGCCCACGTGCAGGCTGGCACCTGCAGGAGACCCTGATCGGATGAGCGAAGCTGCCCTGGAGGGACACGGGGAGGGAGGAGGTCCCGCAGGTATGCTGGGCCAAGGTTTTCTTCCAAATTCTGGTTGATTAACTCCCCCTTCAGATTTCAAAGCAGTGTTTCAAGGGTTCTCTTCTGAGTTTTCTCCCCATGCAGAAAAGTCAACCTCTGGAAAAGTCAATGCTAGGGAAAGTGGAAGGCAGCAGGAAAAGAGGAAGACCTAAAACAAGATGGCTGGACTCAATAAAGGAAGCCACGACCTCCAGTTTGCAGGACCTGAGCAAGTCTGTTAATGATGGGGCATTTTGGAGGTCTTTCACTCATAGAGTCGCCGTGAGTCGGAAACGACTTGAAGGCACACAACACACACAAAATGTCCCTCCCTTCTAATATTTCATTTCCCATGTGGTCATGCATCACTCATTCTGGCCATTTCCACACATCTTACCTGCCTGCGGAAGATCGCGTGAAAGACCTGGAAGACAGCGTCTGCTTGCATGAAATCATGCCAGGAAGACGCTGTTATCTGGGAGTTTTGTGCGAAATTGGGCAAAACTCCCAGATAACAGCGTCTTCCTGGCGCGATTTCGCATGAGAAGACGCGGTCTTCCGGGTCTTTCGCTGGATGTTGCGCAGACAGGTAAGACGTGTGAAACGGCCTCTGTCTCCTGCCTGGGATTTGCTCTTAGGGTTAATGGCTATGGAAATGAAGGCCTCTTGCTTGCTAGATTGTTCTCTGTTGAAGCTGATGGAGAAATCAGGATGGACTAGAAACTGGGGGGTGGAGGCCAGTCAGAATGCCCGAAGACACAATTCACATCTCATCTGCTTTGTATGTTTGTTTAAAGTCTCTCTCTCCCTTCAATAGCAATAGGTATTTCTAACAACTGGAATCGAACAACGTTCCTCTTCCCCCTCCCATTGATACAAAAAAACCAGATAACAATTGTTTTAATTATATTTTGTGATGAGGGGAACAGTGGGGGATAAAGCCACGCTCCAGTCCCTAGAGCCTGTTTTTGTAGGTGCCACTAGCTAATGAATTGCCCAGCTGTATCTTAATCACCCCGGCCGTTTAGACTTGCCTCCATGGTGTTTGCTTGGTTAAATTCTAATGCAAACAGGCCCTTATATGGGCCTTATTCTTCCCCACATGTGGCAAGGGCTCCGTTTGAACTGCCCTTGACTCACAAAGACAGTAGCGCATCATTCACTACCAAGGCACAAATACTCGGGAACCAGCGTTAGCGTTCAAAAAAATGCATGTGCCAAGCAGCCCCCTAAAATCTGAAGGAAAAGGCGGATTCCTCTCTTATATAACTTGCACCCCATTTTAAATGGGAAGTTAGCTATTAAAAATTCTTTTAACTCCAGAAGATAACCCAGAAAATTTGACCCATTTGCACACTAGCAGTTGACACTTGGAAGTAATCCTAATGTTAAAATTACAGACAAATCCTACATACAGCTCTCTTGGGCCAAATCTAGAATCACATCATCAATGCAGCTGTTAAAACAATGATGCGGTTATTAAACCTTTTACGGATTTGCAACCAGAATACAATCTTCCCCCATCAAGCCATTAACCAATTGCCTTCATGCAAAATTTGTTCAGGATGCAAGAGCTAGTTCAGACCTAACTGACCTAGTGTCATTTTTTTAAAAACCCATTACTGAAAGCACACAAATCCTATTTCAAAACTGATGTGAACATGTCCTTAAGAAGCTATTGGAATGTGGAACTGTGTATGGAAAATCAGAAAAGAATCTGGCAAGACACTCTGTAGAAAGTTAATTGCAAAGGGTAGCTGTGTTAATCTGTCATCCTAAAGTAAAACAAAAGTCCACGGGCACCTTAAAGAGGAGAGAAAGGGAGGGAGGTGAAAGAAAGAAAGAAAGAAAGAAAGAAAGAAAGAAAGAAAGAAAGAAAGAAAGAAAGAAAGAAAGAAAGAAAAAGAAAGAAAGAAAGAAAGAAAGAAAGAAAGAAAGAAAGAAAGAAAGAAAGAAAGAAAGAAAGAAAGAAAGAAAGAAAGAAAGAAAGAAAGAAAGAAAGAAAGAAAATGGTTAGTCTTTGAAATAGTAAATACTACTATTTTGCGACTACAAACACAGCTAACTCCTCTGAGTCTTTGAAATGCTGCTGAACTTTGTTGTATAATGTTAAACATCTTTGGATCTTGTAATTGGATTATAATTAATAAAAAAAGACTATTCTTTGCAGTTATGTTGAGAGACTCTCCAACTTGGGGCTATTGGGCTCAAATAGGTGTTGGAAAATGTAAGCAGCCCAGAGCTCCGTTTGACACGTGTGAGTATGACGGATTCTCATACTAACTTGGATTTAGGATTCAGCTGTGAGAGAGAGATCTAGAACCAAACAATTTCTTTTGAAAAGGCATATATTAATAATACAGCCCATAAAGCACAATGATACAACTCAAAAATTAAGGATGTGCCCCCATTACTTCTTCAAAGGAGGACGACAGCTTTTCTTCTAACCAAAACGACCAAAAAGTGCTTTTTATAATTCCAGAGGGGTTGGTGACAGATGCCAATATGTGAGCCAGACACCACAAAGCAGCCCTTCCCAACAGCTGGCCTGATGTCACACCTGAAGAAATAATCAGAAAGAGAGGTCAGAACACTAATTTGCAACGTGCAAGCTGGGGGGGGGGGGTCGCCATCACCAAGGGATAGAGCAGAGCTCTTAATCCAAGCAAAGGGGAACTGGCCACTATTTTTCACCCTGGTTGCTGGCAGCTCAAGGATGACCTTTAACCTGTTCCCACCAGCCTCTTAAAAGATGCTACAAGAGTCAGATGACGAAAAGAGAATCCTGTCAGCCTACAAAATGTTGAACAGGCTCCTCCTGACAATTCCAGTTCCCAAGCTTTACATTTCCTTCATGAGCTTTAACAAGGCCACAAATTGTGTTGCCATCTAATCAGCATAACTCCAATATATTTGGCATTGCGATATTTTCAAGGGATGATTGGAGTGAAAACCCCTTACTTTAGGGACATAAGGATGACAATATTTTCTAGGGTATACATTGGCTTTCTAAATAGTAATTTACCACGAGGAGTCAGCACCACTGAACTCAATGGGACCAACTTCTGATTAAATATGGCCGATTCCAGACGACTAACCTGAAGGCGCTGCATGCCGCCATGTTCCGGATCGCGACAGGGAAAACGCGAAATATCACATTTTCTCGCGTGACGTCGCGCCAAACTCGCGCGAGAAAATGTGATATTTCGCGTTTTCCCCGTCGTGATCCGGAACATGGCGGCATGCAGCGCCTTCGGGTTAGTCGTCTGGAATCGGCCTGTGTGTAGGATTACATCATGCAGCCTCCCCATATGCCCTGAGAAACAATTAATTTGACATCATGGGAACGTTAGCTAATATGAAAGGTACTAAAGCTAATTATCAATTAATTAATTGAGGGATAGAATGTTAAAAGCTGCTTGTGTTTGTGTTAGATCAAAATGGGTAGCCGTGTTGGTCTGTCTGTAGCAGTAGAAAAGAGCAAGAGTCCAGTAGCACCTATAAGACTAACAAAATTTGTGGTAGGGTAGGAGCTTTCGTGAGCCACAATCTGAACGAAAGCTCATACTCTACTGCAAATTTTGTTATAGGTGCTACTGGACTCTTGCTCTTTTCTACTGTGGTGTGTTTGTGTGTGTTGGTTATAAAACTGGAATTGTCCTTGAAGAATTTCTAATAAGTCTGGATTCTGGCTTTCTCTGTCGCAGCTCTTCCTAATACTGGAGACTGCCAAAAGACAGGCATTGTGAACAATCCTGTTTGTACTTAGTACAGAATTCATCCAACCTTTTCAGTAACACAACCAGTAATAATGTGTTAATTGGTGGGAAACAGGCTGCCCCAGGCGCCCCCAGTAGAGGAATTCCTCCCTCCCTCCAAGCCACACCACAAACACATTCCCTACACGTGACGGTATTCGAGGGTTCAGATGAGTTCCAGAGACAGCCAACATCTTACCATCACAAGGATCCAGAGAACAGAAATCTTTTTCAAAGAATTCTTTGTCTATACACTTGGAAACTTGTTTAGCTAGATTCTTGTGTTACAAATTCTTGATTTATTCCATAGAGAAGAGGGCAGATACAAAAGTTTCAAATTAAAAAAAGGAAACAAACTAGCGAGCTCTAAACAGAACAGCTGAAATTAACCATTCTTAATGAAGCAGAAAACACTTTTTGATATACTTTATTTCATAATGGGAAAGAGATTTTTCCCCATCAACATATTGTAATTCTATGAGCTGTCACTGATATTTATGTTTTCATAAAACGCTTTCCCTAATATCACTCTTATTTTTTTACATTCCTTCTTACAGAAAAAGGAGACAAAGCTAAAATTCTGTGTGTGGTTCAGAGAACTTTGCATAGTTGACTCCAAAAGAGCAACATGAAATCTCTAGGCAATGGAGAACAGCGCGAAGAACAGTTTCTTCTTAAGAGGCAATGCTTAAGGTGACGGGACAGAATTCAGCGGACTTTTAGCTGAAAAGCTGATCCGCCTAAACGAAGAGACTCTGCCATGCCTGGAGTGCAAACTATTGACAGCAAATTGGTCAGATGAGAGCTTGGCCTACAGACCAGATTTGTGCATCTCAAACTTTTTCTAAACTTCTACATAGTGAGGACTGTCCACGCTTCTTTCCCTTGCGGACACAGTCGGGTTGGCTACAGAGCTTCCTTCCACAGGTGGGGGTTTTCTGCACTCTCTCCTCTCGCTTTTCTCCAGTGCTTCCCTTCTACTCAAACTCTGCAACGATTCTTCTTTGGCTCTTCAGGGTGCGGTCAGGGTTGCGAACCTTCAGAGCTGTATCTTGGGTTGCCAGCACCCGGGGCAATCCAAGTCCGGCAGCGCCCCTGCCCCCTCACACGCAAAGCGAGTGCGCTCCCAGGAGTGCACGATGATGTCACTTCCGTGATGTCATCACGCAGGGTGCTCCCGGGAACATGCCTGTCGCTCCGGCTGCCACGGATCTCCCAGCCGTGCCACGCAGCCACCTGCACTGCCGCTGGAGGGCTGGAAGTGCACAGCAAAGCTGGCCAGCGGCCACTCCGGTGCCCTCTGTTTGGCGCTCCTGGGGCAAGTGACCCCCCCTGCCCCCCTACATCCAGCCCTGCTAACCTTCCCAGTGGGGCTGGGAGTTCTCCTGGAATTACAACTGATTTCTAGACTACAGCGATCAGTTCCCCTAGAGAAAATGGCAGTTTTGCAGGGCAAACTCTATGGTATACCATAAATTCTAGGTGAAATCCCTTCCCAAATTTTTCCCTCCACAGGCGCCACCTCCAAATCTTCAGGTATTTCCCAGGCTAGAGTTGGAACCCAAATGGTGACCACCAAGGCTTGCCAACCTCCCTGTGGTGGCTGGAGATCTCCTGGAATTGCAACTGATTTCCAGGCAACAGAGATCAGTTCACCTACAGACAACTGTGGCTTTCAAGGGTGGACTCTGGGCTGTTGTACCCTCCTGAGGTCCCTTCCCACCTTGAATTCATTCCTCTCCAGCCTCTACCCCCCAAATATCCAGGAATTTTCCAACCTGGAGCTGGCAACCCTATAACTGCCCCCAGCCTCCTTCCTGGTCGTCATGCATATACTACAGCGTTATTGTGCTATGATGGGTCTACTGAAATTTGAAATCAGTGGATCATTAGAGCACCTTAGCAGTTACCAATTGTTTAAAGCCCTCAAGTAGCCATCCAGGGGCAAGGGAGGGAAAAAACTTAAGGGGAAAAGTGCTGATTTGGGTGGGATTTTTGCAGGGCAGGAAAATGAGTACCACTCCTTCTGGATGGTGTACTGATGTCCATAGCCTGCATTCTTTCTGGAAACAGAAGAATGAAGCAGTTTTTTTTGGGGGGGGAGCATATTAAGGACAGGGAAAACTTGGAGACAGGGCAATTTCGAAGTCCTGTGGAAGCTCCCAAAACTGTGCGCTAGTTTGGAAGCCGTGGCAAAGGAAAACCTCTGTGCCGAAGCACTCCTTGACTTGGGGGGGGGGTCACTTGCAAAATACCTCCGTGCCATTTGTTCATTTCCCACTTTCACAAGGGACGAGCTTTTATTTTTATCTGTAATTCTTTTTATCTGTATAATAATAACAGGGTGCAATTTCAAATGGTGAATGTACAAACGTTAACACGTTTGCAAAATTCCTCTCCCACCATTTTTCTAGTGAGAAAGAGGCTGTACCTAAGGAACACAAAACAAAGTCTCTGAAAACCTAACAGAGAGCCTGGGACAACCTTCACATCCTTTGAACAATTACCACACGTCTAGGTTTTGCCGTGCAAATAGATGCAGCTCAAGCAGAGCGTCTTCCATGTGTTATCTGTTTGCTGTTAGTTTATTTATTGCATTCCTATACTGTTTCTACAAACAAAACACATTGGAAGCATTTTGTGTGTGTGTGTGCGCCATCCAATTGCAGCCCCCTTAGGTGACTCCAGCAAGGCAAGCGGGGAGCAGAGGTGGTTGGCCGTGGCCCTCCTCTCCAGACCAACCCCAGTTTTTCTTGGGGGGGCCTCCTCTCCAAGTACCAACCTTGCTTAGCTTCTGAGAGCTGATGAGATCGGACAATCAGATGCTATTCCACATCCTTGGAAGCAGCTTACAAAAGTTTTTTTTTAAAAAAGAATATAACTCACGTGCAATATTGTGTATGTTAAAACAGCTAAAATAACAAAGCAGCAAAACCAACACACTTACAACGTATCACATAAAAACATAAAAAGGAAAGCCAAGTAATCATAAGCCATTAAAAAGCTCCACTTAACCATAAAAAAATAACCCATCAACATACAGGACTTAAAATCCATCCAGGAAAGGAAGCGAATCAAATGCCAAAGCCTGGATATTTTTAAAAACTTTTCCCTGGTGATGAAAAAACTAACCAGTTATGCATGAAGAGAACTGTGAAGAGGAGGGAACGCCACAGGCCAGGTGCCACAGCAGAGAAGGGCCAGTCCTTCCTGGCTACCAGCCCCACTTCTGAGAGCCCAACAAAGAGCCTTCAAATCCTTTGAATGGAATGGGCACATTTCTAGCTGTCGCCTTGGGAATGGATGTAGCTGTTCCCACCTTACGTGCTACATTAACCACAAGCGCCATCATTTGTGATGGAGACCATTAAAAACGGTGCCCTGAGAAGCTGATTTCAGCTCGGCTGATCAGCTTGCAGGTTCCCTTCCTTCTGCACTGTGTTTGTGCCCAGCCTAGTCCAAGTTGCCTGCGCCCTGCAAGACACTATTGGTCACGTTACAAAATTTCACTATTTGGTGCACGCCCCCGCATTCTCCAAGAGATTTAATTTAATTTAATTTATTAAATTTATAGTCTGTCTCCCCGCAAGCAGGCTTAGAGTGGATAACATCTGGTATAAAATATAAAACCACATATGAGATAAAACTACAATTAAAATCACAATTCCGTAAATACAGTATCAATGCGGCAATTCAGACTGCCCTACCCACATAATCATATTCTGTGGGTAAAAAATGGGTAGCTATTAAAGGCGAAGTAGCTGAAAATCAGGGTGAGGGAGCATCAAAAAATCCCTCCACAGGAGGCTGGCGGGATAGCGTGCCCACGCCTCAGGCACAACTATATGCCTGGAGGAACATCTCTGTCTTACAGGCCCGGTGAAATGATAGCAATCTCTCTGGGTCCGAGTTTCAACAGACGGACAGTTCCACCAGGTCGGTGCTAGGGATGAAAAGGCCCTGTCCTGGTCAAGGCCAGGCAAACATCTTTGGGGCCAGGGACACCACCACATTTGTGTGGAGAACTGTAGCATAAGCATGCTGCCCCTCCACAGGTCCTCTTATTTCTCAGCTGGGATTGCTGAGATTTATTTATTCACTACATTGATAGCTCACCTTTCTCACTGAAACTCCAAAATGGATTACACAGTATAAATCAATACAATCAAGGAGACATCTTAGAAGCAATGTACTAAGGTTAGGACTGTAGAAATCTGAATAAGCATATGAGACATGAGACCGAGTGCAGGTACAGTGCAGAGAGAAATGGGATTACATCAGTAGAAATCAATGCAATGACGGGAGGGTTATATGAGCAGCAGACAGATAATATATCGATGGTTGTTGTGGGTTTTCCGGGCTGTATTGCCGTGGTCTTGGCATTGTAGTTCCTGACGTTTCGCCAGCAGCTGTGGCTGGCATCTTCAGAGGTGTAGCACCAAAAGACAGAGATCTCTCAGTGTCACGTGACACTGATCTCTCAGTGCGGTGACACTGAGAGATCTCTGTCTTTTGGTGCTACACCTCTGAAGATGCCAGCCACAGCTGCTGGCGAAACGTCAGGAACTACAATGCCAAGACCACGGCAATACAGCCCGGAAAACCCACAACAACCATCGTTCTCCGGCCGTGAAAGCCTTTGACAATATATAGATAATATATCGTTTGCACAGTGGTACTGTCCACAGTTCCTTCCTGAACCATTCTGTTATAGTATTGTCCCATTGCCTTTTTAAAAAGCCCTTCTGGACAATTCTGTTTTACATAGTTTGTGGAAACTCAGGCATGTGGGAGCCCCCCCCCCCCCGCAGGCAGGCCATTCCACAAGGTGGGGGGCACAACAGAGAAAGCTAGGCTTCCCATTCCCCTGCCGGGGGTGGGGATCCCCGGATCCCACCTCCTCCCCCTGCCCCCACTTACCTGGCCAGTGGAGGGTGTGCCCCCTGGGGTGCCCCCTAGCAGTGCGGGTGCATCCCTGGGCAGCACGGTGTGCCCCTGCACCCTGCAATGGGCCCGTTTCGGGCCTGCAGGGGGGGCAATTCAGCCCTTTGGGGAGTATGTGTGCGCTCCTGGGCCATCCTTTGACCTGCATGATGGCGTCACTTCCCATAAGTGCCATCGTCACACATGCAAGGAGCGCACACACACAGCACGCCCACGCGATAGAGAACTCAGAAGTTGGCACAGGATAAATGCCAGCATCCCAGTCTCCTGCCGGGGGACTTAAGGGACCCGGCAACCCTAGAGAAAGCTCTGTCAAAGATTCCCATCTTGTGTACTCCACCTTGAATCCCATTGAGAAATAATGCAATCATGTAAATAATGTAAACAAACAAACGAACAATATATTTGTTCATGCAACCATATTTCTGGTGGCAGTTGGGGGGCAGAAAGAGATCAGCCATTTAACTTCCAAGGAGGGCACAAGCCAGCAGTCCCAGGGGGTTTCTGTTTGTGGGGAAAGGCGATGATATATCCAGAAATATATATATATTTCTGGATATATTTGGGTCTCCAGCATGATATTCAGGTTTTCTGTGACACCAATAAATTCCAGAAATATTCAGATCTTTTGAGGGCCAGCACTTTTTCTTCAGTTTCACTGGTTTTCTGGACAAGGGGGGGGGGAGCGGGAGGGAGGCAACTCTCCCAGGCGATGGGGTCAGATGTCAGGGAGATCAGGAGAACTGTGTGCTCAATCATTTCCCACCGTCATCCATGGCCCTTTGAACATGGGCCAAGATGATAAACAGCAGATCTCCAGCTTGACTCCATTACACAAAAATAGCACTTGTGTGTGTGTATGTCTGTGTAATTGCCCTGGCAGGTCTGATATCGGCAGATATTGGCCTGCCAGGTTGGGTGAGCTGAGATGCTCTTGTTTGGTGTGGGTACCGTTGGGCTTGCTGCCCCGTTGGCCCCGGGCTCTGCTTGGCTTATATGGTTTGACTTGGGTTCTCTTGGGCTTGCAACCGTGTCCCTTTACTATTGTGGTCCACGCTGAGTGGTTTCATTTTTATTCCCTTCATGTTTCAGTATGTATGCATATGTATTTGTAGAGTCTCGTTAAACACCCTTCTCCCAGAAGAATCAATTTTCCAGAATTTAAATAGCTAGAAGGTACGGCACCCTCTTCACACAGCTGTTTTAAAAATAATATGCCCGCTTCAAGTCCTCTTTCCCCATCCTCTTTCTTAAAATATTATTCAGAATAAGCTGTTCAGTGTAGAAAGGCAAGTTGGTCAATTTAGTCAAACTAGAACAAATCAACGAATCACCCGAGAATCTAATGCTCTCAGTACTCTGGCTGATTGCGCCACAACTTCAAACAGTATGGAAAATATTTTCAAGGTAAAGTCTCTATATTTGCAAACTGGCTCCTGAAGGCAGAAAGATATAGATTTTCTTGGCCTACCTTTTCAAAATAAAGTTTATGCTCTGCATTCCCAATAGGATCTGGCTCATGTATAGTTCATAAAAGCAATATCTTGAAAGACACTGGATTGGCCACGGTTTTCGTACCGAGATGGGCAGGGCTTTTTTTCTGGGAAAATAGGTGGTGGAACTCGGTGGCCCTTGGAGAAAATGGTCACATGGCTGGTGGCCCCACCCCCTGATCTCCAGACAGAGAGGAATTGAGATTGCCCTCCGCGCTGCCAGGCGGCACGGAGGGCAATCTCAACTCCCCTCTGTCTGGAGATCAGGGGGCGGGGCCGTCAGCCATGTGACCATTTTCAAGAGGTTCCGGAACTCCGTCCCCCCACGTCCCCCCTGAAAAAAAGCCCTGGAGATGGGTGACTGGAAAGGATGGCCTAACCACCAGCTTATTGGCCTGCAGGTAACCCTTGACCATAGTTTACTAAGTTATCCACGGCTGCTTTATCACCTTGTTGCTCTGCTCTACTTCTTCCCTTTACAGTTCTTTTTCCTGGTCTTGAAGTGAGAACCCAGCTTATTAATAACATCTAATATCTGAATAGAAAAGAGTCCAGTAGCACCTTTAAGACTAACCAACTTTACTGTAGCTTAAGCTTTCGAGAACCACAGCTCTCTTCATCTGGATCTAATATCTGAATTTTTTCGTGGGGAGTGACGACGTGTCAGGATGATTTGGGGCTGCGAAATGGTAGGGACAGAGCTAAGCACCCTCCTTCGCCCCATTTCTTCTATGCTCCTTATTCCTTTCTCCATTCTCTGGGACAGGATAAATGCAGCCTGGCGCTCTGTGCCCCTGTGCTGCGTCTTCCAGCATTGCAAGCACAGTCTTTGCCTTTGCCTTGTATGCACCCCCCCCCCAGAGAATTAAATAGTTTGCACAAACTTAAGACCCTTGCTTACAAATACGCTGCAAGTATAAATGCTGTATTCTAATTACTTCATTTATACTCCGCCTCTGTCCTTAATGGGGACCCAAAGTGGCTTAACTAATTCTCCTCTCCTCCATTTATCCTCACAACAACCCTGGGAGGTAGGTAAGGTAAGGGGACGTGGCAATCCCAGTCCAGGCTGAATATACCAGATAAAAACTACTTCACAATTAATCGGGATCACATTATCAGTTACTCAAAAACTTCGAAACACTCACTAACAGAAGTTTTTACTGCTTTCCAAAAGCCATTGTTTTGAAACCCTGTTTTTTATTTTAGAACTACTTGGCATTTGTGAATCCCAGTAGACTCGAAAGAAAATACGCATCTTCTTGTTCCAGCTGCAAAACAGACGCAAGAAGTTTCTGGTTGTGTCACTTTGGAAAATGCTTTTCCAAATAATTCAGCTGCGACTTGTTTCATATACTGATTTCAGCTGTTCTGAACTAAAGGCAGGGACACCTGAATTACACCCTAGTAAGAGAACACACCTAAGTTTTGCTTCGTAGCAAATGGAAATCTTCTGTTTCCTAGATACAACAGAGAATGACCAGGAGTGACTTTAAACACACACACACACACACACACAATCTAAACAAACTAAACAAAGAGGACAATCAGTATGCTACTAGAGGGAAGGATTTATGGCCATGTGTGTGGATCTATACCACTCTTTTTAGACCCATGGCTTCTGTAGGGTTGTGGAAACACAGTCCTGTTGTTTAAAACTGAAGTAATGAGATTAATATATGCAGCAAATGAGAAGAAAGAAAGGGGCAATGGAAGGGGCAAAGAGAGAGAGAGAGAAGGAAACCAGCTCTTTCCCTGTTAAATATTTACCATTTGTGTTCTGCTTTGAGTCTTGCCTTTTGGTAACTCTAGAGGCTGCTTGGTCCTCCTGACAGTAGGATGTGTGTGTGTGTGTGTGTGTTAATGTATTCCTCCCTCTGAACCCACCTTGCATGGGAAAAGGCAGTGGTCACAATAAGCTGGCTGTTCCTCATTCATGAATATTAATTGATAAACTCCCCCCCCCCCGTATTTTAAAACTGCAGCTAAAGCCCTCTGCCCCCCCTCCCCCCCTCAAGCGGACCCCGAGGAGGGAAACCGTGGAAGTCCTGGGAAAGCTGCACCCCGAGGAGGCCGCGGCCGCAGGGCCTTCCAGGCAGTGACATCTCAGACTCTGGGGTCAGGGGGCAGAGAAAGGGGAGGGCTGCGCTTTGTCTCCGCTGGGTGTTGCTGAAAGCTAAACCTTTATGGAACATTCTGGGCTGCATTTTTGGCTATTTAACCTTGAAAACAAAAGACTTATTTATTCCCTCTCTCTTTCTCTCTCTCACCCACCCTCCCCTTCATCTCCCTTTTTTGTCCCAAGTTGACAGCAGTGACATATGAAGGGAACAGCACCTCCTCCTCGTCTGAGGCTCAGCCCTGAGAAGGCCTCAGGAGCCGCCATGACTCTGAACACCACGTGAGGTGCTTCTTCACGGGGGCGGGGGGGGGCAGTGAAGATGATGATGATGATGATGATGATGATGATGATGAAGAAGAAGAAGAAGAAGAAGAAGAAGAATTTCATTTATAGTTCGCTCTCCCCGCAAGCGGGCTCAGAGTGGATTTACATCAAAGTGTGCTGATATTACACACAGCCGAGGTAAACACACATGAAGCTACTGCTGAGGGGTTCCTCCAACTTCTTGAAAAAATACATAAACTGTACAATGGCCATTTCTAACAGGAGACTGGATCTCGCCACACAGTAGCTAGGGTTGCCAGCCTCCAGGTGGTGGCTGGAGATGTCCTGGAATTACGACTGCTTTGTGGGATGCAGCCAGGGTTCCCAGGTGCCCGCTGGGGGCTGGCAAACTCCGGGTAGTTTGCCCCTTTGCCAATTGGCAGGAGGTTGTCAGCTGCCTGGAGACCACCTGGCACTGGTGAGCAACCCAGGGAAGCACACGATGCACACTCCTGGGGTGCGACAACTCTTCCTGGAGTGATCTCGCCACGCTTCGTGTGCGAGTGCTCCCACACTTTACAGGGGCCAATTTTGGCCCCAAATGGGCTGATTCTCAAAGAAATGGGAGCACTCTCATGTGAAGCACAATGACATCACTTCCGGAAGTGACATTGTGTCAGGGCCAGGAGATTGTGTCACCAGTGAGTACCAGGTAGCCCCCCCTCTTAACAAGAGCCTATGAGTAACCCTAGATGCAGCTAACAACAACAACAGTAATAATAACAACAGTTCAATTGTATACCCCTCTTCTGGACAGATTAGTGTCCACTCAAAGCAGCAAACAAAGTTAGTGTTGTTATTACCCCCCAAAACAGCGGGGAAGCTGGGCTGAGAGGAGGGGCTCACCCAAGGCCCCCTGCTGAGCTCAGGGCAGGAGTGGGAGTCGAACCAATGGAGTGCTGCATCACAGCCCAGCTACTTCACCACTACGCTAAATATATCATACAGTCATATTGAAAGTACAGTTAAATTCACAAACCAAAGCACCTAGGAAATATATGCAACTTCTCAGAATAAGCCACAAAAATATTTATTTGCAATATTCCTGCCTTAATTGGGACTCAAGTCCTCTTAACTGCTCCACGAACTCTCTTAAGGGGCTTAATCTTGCAGCCCCACTGGCAGGTCATGAGTGAGAACTTCTCTTCTGGAAGGCTGTTGCAAAGGAATGGAGCAGCAACGGGGAAGGCCTGGATGGCGACTGGTTGAGCACGGGCAAGACGGGATGGTTCTGCAGCACAGGAACGTGGCGCGACGGACGGCCCTTCGAGGCTGTTGGGATCTCAGGCTTTATGGCAGGCGAATAAGCAACCGGTGTAGGGACCTCAAAATAAACAGAATACGTTCCCACCAGCTGGGTTGCCGTGTCCCAAGGCGGGAAGGGCGCGCACAGTCATCATCTCCGTAAGGTGGCATCATACCCAGCACAACTTGGAAGCAGCCTTGCTGTGCCTGGGCTGATTCTTTAGCATTGCAGACGGAGCAAAAAGAAAAAGTGTTCGGGCCCCAAATGGGCACAGAGCAGGGGCCACTGGGGGAGGTGAGGGGAAGAGCAAGACTTGATGCCGTCTTGCAGCCTTCTCATGAACGCACGCAATGCTGAAATGAAGTCTGCAATCCTGTGCCTGGGTCCGGAAAGGTAGCCATCTCCCTCCAAAGTATTTGGATCAAAGGAATGACCTGACCCAGAGTTGCTATGTTAGACGAGAGCGACACAGTGAAGTAGGGGTGTGCAAGCCAAAAATTTTCGGCTATAGCCGAAAGTAGAAAGCCGAAAGAAGATTCTCTATCGTTAAAGCCGAAAGCCGAAACAAGAATCTCTTTCGGCTTTCGGCTTTCGGGATTCTTTCGGCATTATTTCGGCATTCTTTCAGCTTTTTTCTAAGGGAAAATGCCTCCGTCTTCCAGGACGCTTGGAGGAGGCATTTTCCCACCGAATAAGCCCAAAATTGGTGGGGACCTTCCTCTAACCCTTCTCTAACAACCACCCAAGTTTCAGACAGATTGGACTTTGGGGGGCCATGTTATGGCCCCCCAAAGCAGGTCCCCCCATCCTCCCATAAGAAAGCGAAGGAGCAGCATATTGTTAGCATGCTGCTGCTAATCTTTCTTCATTATTTCCTATGGGGAAAAAATGAAGAGGCAGGCTTCCTTTGACAGGGGTGGCATTTTGCATGCAAAATGCCCCCTCACCCTCAGGGGCCCTTCTCCCACCCCTCCTCCCACCCCCCATCAAGGCTCAGCCTGCTCCCACTTGGGGGGGGCCATTTCATGGCCTCCCCAAGTAGGTGCTCTAATCTCTACCGCTGACAGCTGGGGGAGGCTTGTGTTGCCAGGGGTGGCATTTTGCATGCAAAATGCCCCCCAACCCTCTGGGGCCCTTCTCCCACCCCTCCTCCCACCCCCCACCAAGGCTCAGCCTGCTCCCACTTGGGGGGGGGGCATTTCATGGCCTCCCCAAGTAGGTGCTCTGCTCTCATCTCTACCACTGACAGCTGGGAGAGGCTTGTCTTGCCAGGGGTGGCATTTTGCATACAAAATGCCCCCCAGCTTTCTGGGGCCCTTCTCTCACCCTTCCTCCCACCCCCCACCAAGGCTCAGACTGCTCCCACTTGGGGGGGGCCATTTCATGGCCTCCCCAAGTAGGTCCTCTCAGCCCCTAAAGTCCACCCCTTACAGCCCCACACAAACCCAATTCCCCCCCAGCTGCCACACACAGACCCAAATCCCCACATTAGCCCCTCACAGACCCAAATCCACCCCCACCTGCCCCACACCCATAACCACAGGAACAGGCTGGCAAAGGCCAGCCCTCTCCCTTTGTTCCCTATGCTGGGAACTTCTAAACTCTCTTTCCCTGGGCAATTCTGCACAGCCCAGGGGTGCCACAATGGTGGGCACACTTCTGAGTGCCAGCTGGTCCCTGTGAAAGAGCACCTGAACCACAGACACCCTCCCTCAAATTCCCCCACCACCTACAGAGATGGCTGGCCAGCCAGCCCCATTGTTCCCTATGATGGGAACCAACTGCACAACAAAGAATAAAACAAGAACAACACAAAATAAAGTTTTAAAAAAATTATTTTCTCCCTTCCAAAGTACAAGTAGGCAAAGCATTATGACACATTACACCAGCAGTCCCCCACACAGAAAAATTAAAACAAAACTCACTTAACATCAGAGAATCACAAAGCATGATTCCTGTCAAAAACACTTTATTTCTTGAACAGCTTTAGGTTACACAGCAGGGGGGAACACCAAAGGGCATGGCAGCACTATCTTACACAAAAATAACACAACTCACTTAACATCAGAGAATCACAAAACACGATTCCTGTCAAAAACACTTTATTTCTTGAACAGCTTTAGGTTACACAGCAGGGGGAACACCAAAGGGCATGGCAGCACTATCTTACACAAAAATAACACAACTCACTTAACATCAGAGAATCACAAAAGCACAATTCCTGTCAAAAACACTTTATTTCTTGAACAGCTTTAGGCTACACAGCAGGGGGGGAACACCAAAGGGCATGGAAGCAGTATCTTACACAAAAATAACACAACTCACTTCACATTAAAGAATCACCCCAAAAAATTGCTGTCAAAAGCACTTTATTTCTGTAACTGCTTTAGGTTACACAGTAGGAAGGCACCACAGAGCAGGAAAGCAGTGTACTACACAAAAATAACACAACTCACTTCACATCAGAGAATCACAAAAACACAATTCCTGGCAAAAACAGTGAAGTGGGTTGTATCATTTTTTGTAGTACATTGCTATCATGCCCTGTTGTGCCCTCCTACTGTGTAACCTAAAGCTGTTCAAGAAATAAAGTGTTTTTGCCAGGAATTGTGTTTTTGTGATTCTCTGATGTTAAGTGAGTTGTGTTATTTTTGTGTAAGATAGTGCTGCCATGCCCTTTGGTGTTCCCCCCTGCTGTGTAACCTAAAGCTGTTCAAGAAATAAAGTGTTTTTGCCAGGAATTGTGTTTTTGTGATTCTCTGATGTTAAGTGAGTTGTGTTATTTTTGTGTAAGATAGTGCTGCCATGCCCTTTGGTGTTCCCCCCTGCTGTGTAACCTAAAGCTGTTCAAGAAATAAAGTGTTTTTGACAGGAATCATGCTTTGTGATTCTCTGATGTTAAGTGAGTTGTGTTATTTTTCTGTGTGGGGGACTGTTGGTGTAATGTGTCATAATGCTTTGCCTACTTGTACTTTGGAAGGGAGAAAAAAAAATTTAAAACTTTATTTTGTGTTGTTCTTGTTTTATTCTTTGTTGTGCAGTTGGTTCCCATCATAGGGAACAATGGGGCTGGCTGGCCAGCCATCTCTGTAGGTGGTGGGGGAATTTGAGGGAGGGTGTCTGTGGTTCAGGTGCTCTTTCACAGGGACCAGCTGGCACTCAGAAGTGTGCCCACCATTGTGGCACCCCTGGGCTGTGCAGAATTGCCCAGGGAAAGAGAGTTTAGAAGTTCCCAGCATAGGGAACAAAGGGAGAGGGCTGGCCTTTGCCAGCCTGTTCCTGTGGTTATGGGTGTGGGGCAGGTGGGGGTGGATTTGGGTCTGTGAGGGGCTAATGTGGGGATTTGGGTCTGTGTGTGGCAGCTGGGGGGGAATTGGGTTTGTGTGGGGCTGTAAGGGGTGGACTTTAGGGGCTGAGAGGACCTACTTGGGGAGGCCATGAAATGCCCCCCCCCAAGTAGGAGCAGTCTGAGCCTTGGTGGGGGGTGGGAGGAAGGGTGAGAGAAGGGCCCCAGAGGGCTGGGGGGCATTTTGTATGCAAAATGCCACCCCTGGCAAGACAAGCCTTCCCCAGCTGTCAGTGGTAGAGAAAAGAGCACCTACTTGGGGAGGCCATGAAATGGCCCCCCCAAGTGGGAGCAGTCTGAGCCTGGGTGGGGGGTGGGGGGAAGGGTGGGAGAAGGGCCCCTGAGGGCTTGGGGGCATTTTGCATGCAAAATGCCACCCCTGGCAACACAAGCCTCCCCCAGCTGTCAGTGGTAGAGATTAGAGCACCTACTTGGGGAGGCCATGAAATGGCCCCCCCCAAGTGGGAGCAGGCTGAGCCTTGGTGGGGGGTGGGAGGAGGGGTGGGAGAAGGGCCCCTGAGGGTGAGGGGGCATTTTGCATGCAAAATGCCACCCCTGGCAAAGGAAGCCTGCCTCTTCATTTTTTCCCCATAGGAAATAATGAAGAAAGATTAGCAGCAGCATGCTAACAATATGCTGCTCCTTCGCTTTCTTATGGGAGGATGGGGGGACCTGCTTTGGGGGGCCATAACATGGCCCCCCAAAGTCCAATCTGTCTGAAACTTGGGTGGTTGTTAGAGAAGGGTTAGAGGAAGGTCCCCACCAATTTTGGGCTTATTCGGTGGGAAAATGCCTCCCCCAGACGTCCGGGAAGACGGAGGCATTTTCCCATTGAAAAGCCGAAAGAAAGCCGAAAGAATCCCGAAACGTTTCGGCTTTTTTCTTTCGGCTACCCGAAACGTTTCGGCATTCCCCGAAACGTTTCGGCATTCCCCGAAAGAAGCCGAAACACTTTTATTTCGGCATTCTTTCGGCATTCTGAATGCCGAAACGCACATCCCTACTCATGGGCGATTTTTGCCACCTTTGTCCCCACACCTCTTCTGCTTTTCTTCCGAATTCCAGACACTTAACGCCCCCTTCAGATGTCTGCTAATCGTCTGGAATTTGGAAGAAAATTCGAAGAGGTATGGGAACAAAAGTGGCAAAAATGGCCTTTGCAAAAAGGCTCCTGACAGCAACACCGCCCCCAAGTGCTGTAACATGACAAAAGACAGAAGAACACCCCCACTTTTCATATCTACAGAAATTAAAGTGCTTCCTTCTGTTTCTGTACGAGAGATTTCCTCCGAGCGACGCTTTTAATCTCGGCATGAAGGAGAGCACTTTGGCTAACTCCTGCTGCCAGAGATACACAGAACTGGGGAGACGCTGCAGTCTGAAGTTCTGTCGACGTATTAATATCATTCCCTTCACAGTGGTGTCTCTGTTATCCTAGTTTTGACTATTTGTTATATAATTGGCTGTTGAGGGGAAACCACGTTCCTATAAAAGTGAAGGTAGATGTAACGTTTGAGAGCAATGGGACCGGTCTGAAAGCATATTCAGTGCTTTTAGTGCAAAAGTAGGTTTTTCTGTCTGGATAGTTTGGTGGGCAGCTGTCTTGGTCTGCAGTAGAACAGCAAGATTTGAGTCCAGTGGCACCTTGGAGACCAACAAGATTTTCATCGTGTAAGCTTTCGAGAGCTCCCAGGTGTCTGAAGAAGAAAGCTCTGACTCTCGAAAGCTTACACGCTGAAAATCTTGTTGGTCTCCAAGGTGCCACTGGACCCAAATCCTCCTTTTCTGTCCAAGAGACGTTGCTCAAAAACTTATTTCTACAGGTTTGCACAAAAGCTAGTAGTGGACAGAGCTGACGGGCTAGTGCCAGTTGGGATCGATCCAGATGCACTGGATAATTTCTACCGATGACCCCTCCCCACTGCAGGTCTCCTTCACGTCACTCCTCGGGGTCTCCTTCCCCCCAAGAGCAGCATTTTGTGGAGACCAGCGGACTGCTGTGCTGGCAAGAGGGAGGCACAAAAGTTGTGTTCTGCTGATGGAAAACTATGAGTCTCTCTACACGAGACCTCTTACACGGGGGCGCTCAAGTGTAAGGAGATGCATGTTAGCCAGGAAGCATAGTTTAAAAAGACAGCCAAAGGTGCTGTCAATTTCACCTCTCTACAGGAGGGTAGTTTTAAAAGACAGAGCAGGCGGAGATCGCTCCTCAGAGGGTTTGTTAATTTCATCTTCACCTCCCTGGGGTGGGGGGGGGGAGAGATGGAATTGACAGAGCCCAGACGAAGATGGCATTAACAAACCCTCTGAGGAGGGATCTCCACCTGCTTTGTCTTTTAAAACTACCCTCCTGTAGAGAGGTGAAATTGGCAGTCTTATCTCCCTACACTTCAGCTTCCTCGTGTAAGGTGTCTCGTGTAAGGAGCCCCTGTGTCTGGATTCAACCCACAGCAGCCCCAACAAACTTCTTCCTTCAGAATCTCCAGAGATGTTTTGCGGTGTGTCCCCCCCCCCCCACCCCCCCGCCACACACAATTATTTCCCTTGTTTAAAAGAATAAAGGCAAATGAAACACATGTAGACAGGTAAGCATGGCTCTGGTGTTTGAAAGGATTAAAAAGCAGACGTCCTGCAAAGAGGCTGAACCGAAGGTTGTGTACATGCTGAACCTGGGAGACAGCCGGGTTGACCCTGGGAATATAAAGCCTCATCGAGTCTTTTACTCTTATATCTGCATACCACGGAGATGCCTTTCAGTTTAAGGCCAGAGACATTCAGAACTAGAAAATAATAATCACATGCAATTTATCCTTCAAAAATAATCAAGGGCAGAATATGTTTTAATGATTAAGTGTCAGATCTTTCTAAACATTTCTGGTGATTGGGGGGCAGGGGGGATTGCTTTTCACCGGTTCCCTCTCCCACTGCAGACACTCCCCCATCATGTTCCTTCGGGTCCCCCACCTCCAGAAGTAGTTTGGGGGGGGGGTGTTTGGGGGCTGCAGCCCTGACCCGGATAGCCCAGGCTAGCCCCGTCTTGTCAGATCTTGGGAACTAAGCAGGGTTGGCACTGGTTGGGTGACCACCAAGGAAAACGGGTTGCTTTACAGAGGCAGGTAATGGCAAAGCCCCTCTGTTAGTCTCTTGCCTCGAAAACCCCAGCAGGAGTTGCCATGAGTCGGCTGCAACTTGACGGCACGTACATTTGGGGGCGGCAGCAGAAGGGGGAGGTGCAAGGCATACTCTGCTGGTGGAAATCGCCGTGCCAGTGGGAGTTTTCAGCCAGATCCATGGGAGAAAGGGAGAGGGGCAGAGGCGAGCAGAGCCGGCTCTTGGGTGTGGCAGGACGGCTGCCGTGCATCATTTTATCTCCCACTTCAGCCTTTAAAGGGTAATTTCTCTTTCCCAGCCCAGCTGTGCTGTATCTTTACAGTGTGAGACAGGGAAAGGGGGGCAGGTTCCCAGCCATGGGGGACTTCGCACAATTGCTGTGGTTCTGCACTTGTGTGCATGTGTGGGTGGAAAATGGCTGGTGGCAGCAGCAGTGTCGGACCGTGAATGGTGGGGTGCAGGTTTTGTTCTTATTGTCCCTCTCGCCCTGCTTACTGCTGTCACCAGGGCTTTTTTTCAGGGGGGACGTGGGGGGACGGAGTTCCAGAACCTCTTGAAAATGGTCACATGGCTGGTGGCCCCGCCCCCCCGATCTCCAGACAGAGGGGAGTTGAGATTGCCCTCTGTGCCGCAATGTGGCGCGGAGGGCCATCTCAGCTCCCCTCTGTCTGGAGATCAGGGGGCGGGGCCACCAGCCATGTGACCATTTTCTCCGAGGGCAACCCACTGAGTTCCACCACCTCTTTTCCCAGAAAAAAAGCCCTGGCTGTCACCATAGCATCTGCATGTTTTCGCACCCCCCCCCCCCCCGTGTAGATGCAACCCCAAATTCTCTCTTAAAACTAAGGAAATGAACCGTAGAAGCACCGATCTTAATGGCTAGGCTGAATAGGACCTGGTTTCCCCATGGCTACACCTCTGTTACATGGCATTGGTGTTTGATTCAAAATGGGAATGGGACACGTGCCTTTCCAACCATTTGCAGCAGAGTCTCAGCCAGCCATCATTCCCAGGTGAGGCCAGGGGTGGCGACAAGGGGGTGAATGGAGAGAGTGGAGAGAAATGGAGAGAATGGAGAAGTGCAGAGAATGGAGAGAAGTGAGTTTTTGTTCACTGCTGTATTTAGGAATTGCTCTTCTACAAAAAGAGCTCTAAGATTTACATTGAGAATGTATTTTAAAAAGACAATACCATCCCATTCATGTTGGTTATAAGGACACTTTCCTAGAGGTAGGTTCCTGTTGCCTTTTGCACAGTGTGGCTTCAATGGTTAGGAAAGACCCGTGGGGGGAAGGTGTGCAAGAATGAAAGCTGAAAAGGAACAAAGATAAAAGGAAAAAAATTAAAGGATGAGACAGGCAAGAAGATAAGCTCCAATACTGATTTTTTTAAAAACTCTTTTGAATATACTGATTCCCCACTGTGAGTGTTATTAATATTTATCAGTGCATTTTTGCATAATAACAAAAGCACTTAATATCTTCCGTTCAGGAACCTTGATGCCAATGGTTTTGCCATTGTAGCACAGGCTAAGGCTGTGAGCCAGCAAGACCAAGTTCAAATCCTGCTTAAATGCACTATGGGGTCTTAAACTCGCCACTGTTCTTCCCATGAGCTATATAAATAATATGGTTATTATTCTCAGTATGTCTTGGCTCACTAAAGAGATGCTTTTCCAGGAATAATCAGGGATGATTATTGTCAATCAGCACCTGAATTCATAAAATCAATTATCACTTTAAAAAAACTTTAGGCAGATTCATAAGTATCTCAGAGGCATTTAGTTTTTATGGATCTGACACCTTTGAAAATAGTTTTAAGTGGGTAATGTTTGTCTTCAGTAGAAGAGCAAGATTCGGGTCCAGTAGAACCTTGAAGCCCAACTAGATTTCCAGGGCAGGAGCTTCTGAGAGTCAGAGCTGCCTTCTTCTGTCTCCAGGAGGACCCAAATCTTGTTCTGATGCTTTTGGTTTCAGATTAGCAGGAACAGATTTATGAGTTTCACACCTCAGGCTACAGACAATGTTTGACATTCTTCTAAGAAATAAATACGGTTGTATAGAGAGAGTGGAGAGTCTTGGTTGGACTCCAGCCCTCCTGGCATGAGCAGATGGGCACGTCCACATACACAAGAGGGGGACAAATGTTCACCAGTTCTCCCTCCCCGGCGTATCCCCCTCACTGTATCCTTCCCGGTCCCCAGAGCTCGCCTGATCCTTGGGGGCTGTTTTTTAATATAACGTAATAACGGCTCAAGCCAGTGGTCGGTCTAGTCCAGTATCCTGCAGGTAGGTCCCGCAGACGACAGCCCTTCCCTGCTGACTGTTCCCAGCACCTAACCATCAGAGGCGTTCTGTCCCTGAACCTGGACGTCACATCCAGTTATCCTTGCTAATAGACTGCAATACACGGGCCCTCCACAGTCTTTTTAACTCTGTCGGAATCAACACGTCGAGGAGGCTGTGAATTCCACAGGCTCATTACTGTCATGTCTGAGCCCCATCCATGCCAATGCTAATGCTGGTTCATGCTGTACCTTGATATCCTATTACCAGTGCCATTCAACCAAGAGCTGGACTTCTTGTTGCGATGGTACAGGGATGTGTCTGCCATATCCTGTCATCCATAGCCTGACATTTTGACAGGAATCCCTTTATTTTCCTCTGTATCTGCAACCCTTGGAGAATGGCTACCGGCTTCACATCGTCAGAACCGGATCTGGGGCCAACAGCACCAGACGATCCCATCAATCAACTGGGACCAGGTGTAACTCCGGAAGGGACTTCCAGAGAGCTGGTACCTGTGACCCAAACGAGATTGGACTACCTAATGGACTGTAATAACTCTGTGACGAGGGGACTCAGTGCTGCAGGAACCCTCCTGATGTATCCTGAACTGGGAGCGATCCCCAAAGCCGGGTCTACCTACCAACAATGGAATCTACCACCCACACGCAAGTGGGGCCCTCGCAGATCCATAACTGCAGAGGAGAGGATGCCACACCATGGGACAATGTATTTTCAACGTTCTATCGAGATGGAGGGGTATGTTGGTGAGCCAATGGCAAGGAGAGCAGCTGCTCTAGCGGGCCACGCAAGGTGGAGTGTGAGGCCACTGCGGATGGCTGAGACCAGCGAGTACTGCTTCTTGAGAGACATAGCAGAGGATTTACAAATATTGGGGGACGCTGGATTACCCCCCGGCAACGCCATGGAATATCTGCGAGTTGGGGGCCGCGGCCGGGCCAACCCACCAGAATTGGGGTCAGACGCCACGGTTACCCACGCTGCAAGATAAAGCAACACAATCGGTGTTGTTGGATTTACAAATGCAGGGGAACCGCAGAGTAACCCCTGATAATGAGCGCGCTTTGGGGGACTATACCGTTGAGGACAAGATGGACTCCATGGAATCAAGCGACTCTAAGGTTGCGGCCGGGCCAGCGATCCCGAGTGGGGGCCAGAAGCCGCAAACCGTGAGAGATGGGATGCATCCGACTCAGGAGGAGCTAGCCCATGCCTTGAGGATACAACAAGAATGGGAATGAAACCTCCTCAAAGGGCAAGAGAACGTAAGTTCACCGGAGGCACCGGTGAGGACAGTGACAGGAGCACGCGGGGAGTCAGGGGAACCCCCTATCCTGCTGCAGCTGGAGGGAGTCTCACAAATCGTGCAAGAACCAATAGACTTTACCGGGATAGCACTGCTGGAAAGGGGAAGAGCACTTTTAATGACTCCCGCGCAGTTTGTGGATGACCAAGTAGTTCCCTCAATTACACAGTTTCCAGTAGTAGCAACAGGAATAGAGGGAAGGAGTCTCATCCCACCTTCCCCCCTGCTGACTGCACCAAATATACCCTCCTGAGGAGTAGGGATGGGTCCGTATGGGAGAGAACAACTGTTGACCGTTCCTCCGACCGTGGGTGGCGCCAGGGTGCCAATTGCCACGATGGGGATGAGAGTGCCAACGAACTTACAGACTCAAACTCCCTTACCAGTATTGACAATTCCCACTTTACCACCCCAGAGGGGAGTGGGGCCCCAACAAGGGGGAACCCAGCCATTGAGGGTCCTGCGTGTTACAACAAGCACAGGGGCATTGGTTGCCAGAACAGGGATGAGGGTGCCCCAACCAGGCCAACCACAAGGGACCCCTGTCGTCGCCCCGATGGGGACAGGAGCACAAATGAGCCAGCTGCAACAGGGGGGTCCCACAGGGGGATCCCACAGTATACCCCCCTCAAGGAACATCGAGTAAACCACAGGGAACCCCTATCGTCACCCAAATGGTCATAGGAGCACAAAGGGGTCATTTCCAAACAGGGGGACCCCCAATATACCCCCCCTCAGGGAGCACCGAGGGCTCAAGCACACGCTTTCATCCTCAGTATGGAGGGGTGACACAAGCTGCTCCGATGGGTTACGGAATGAATAGAACCCTATCAAACACCCTTCCCGGCACAGGGGCATACTCAACCACCGTCCAGAGCAGCCCCAATTCAGCAGCCGGTCAGGCATCAGGGACCGGGGGCTCCCATGATGGGACTGCCTCAAGGATGGTTCAAATTGGAAGCCACATTCGATGGAAACCCCAGGAACTTAGGATTTTTTATAGTACTAACTGTGGAGTTTTTCCAAGATTGGGGACATTTGTTTCCTTCGGAACACAGCCGAGTGAGCCACTTGGGGTCTCTATTGGAAGGAGCGGCAGCCGAATGGTATGTGACTTTGCATAACATGGGAGCACCTGAACTGTATGACTTGAATGCTTTTGTATATGCGCTAAAAGCCCAATTTGAAGACCCATTGGAGGGAGAAAGGGCTTGAACAAAGCTCAGAACCATAAAACAAGGGTCCAGACCCATAAGAGAATATGCTGCCGAATTCAGGAAATTAGCCACCAAATGTCAGGGCTATTATGAAGGAGTTAAAATTGAACTTTTCCAAAATGGATTGAATGCTGACCTATTAGATAGAGCATTAATGCAGGACGCCCCACAGACTTGGTTAGGTTGGATCCAATTAGCATGTGAGGTTGAAAACAGAATCGAAGTGGTGAAACTTGTAAGAATGCAACAACATGCAGGACCGAGGAGGCCAACCACCACAGACAGGGGATGAACCCCACAGGGGCCGTGGCCCCTCATACCTGGGATTGAGAGAGAGTTACAATGGAGATAAGGACTATGTTTACAATGTGGGGGTGTTGGACATTTTGCCACACAATACCCCATAAGGCCAGCGCAGGGGAGAAGGGGCCAGGGTGCACCCAACCCCCCCCCCCCTAAACCACTGGGTCAGAAATTGCCTCTGAAGCGTGGGAAGCCAGAGACTGGCTTGGAGGCCAATGAAAGTCCCGGAAATACTGAGGAACCCACACAAAAAGAAGCAGAGGAGGGTTTTACACCGCCGTCGGGAAATGAAACAGAGCTGCCGTGAAAAGGCCCCAACAGCAGGTCTCTAAGGATCCCAAACCGCCAGAGGTGAAAGAAAGAGGGGCCATACTATTTATGCCCATGATGTTACTGAATCCAAAAAAGGGAACTCATGTGCGGGTGCAAGTCTTAATAGATTCCAGATGTTCCCGCGACTTGATATCACCAGCCCTGGTTACAGGACTTGGACTGGAACTAATAGAACTCAAAGACCCTATAGTATTTGAGCAAATGGACGGGTCTAGCATGAATCCTGCATCCTATAAAACTGAGCCTACCCCGACGGGAATGGGAGATCACTGGGAGAATAGAACATATGTAGTCAGTGATGTGGCCAAATACCCCTTGGTACTGGGAAGTCGTTGGCTGTGGGAACATGACGCGTACATCAAATGGTCCACTGGAATGGTGATTTTTAAAGGAGACCATTGTGCAAAACATGCCTGGACTAAAGTATGGGGGTGGGAGGTACCCTCCCCATTAGAAACTGTGTTATTAAGTGCTGAGGAGGAAAAAGCTATTCCCCCCCGAATACCAAGATTTAAAACAAGCGTTTGATGAAGAAGCTGATGAGCTTCCCCCTCAAAGGGGCACAGACTCTGCTATTGAACTTATTCCAGGGGAAAAGTTACCGAAGGGAAAATTGTACTCTATGAGCCCAGCAGAGAGAAAGGAGCTGAGAGAGTTCATTGATAAAAACCTGGAGCGGGGATTCATCCGCCCTGCCAGCTCCGCCCATGCGGCGCCTGTGTTATTCCACAAAAAGAAAGATGGGGGGCTGAGACTGTATACTGATTATCGGGGAATAAATGCTGTGTCCATGTCAAATGCTTACCCCCTCCCTTTGATCAAAGACTTGCTCAGCGTGGTGGCACAAGGGAATTTTTTTTCGAAACTGGATCTAAAAGACGCTTACTGTCAGACTATGGATGTCAGGTTATGGCAGATAGATCCCTGGATCACTTCAGCATGACACATGTCCTTGGCTAAATGATATTTATTCAGGAACTCAATCTTGTACATATACACAGGTCCATAGGAGTACATGAAGTAAAAGGCAGATGAGCCTGGTAACTTCTCATTGAAAGGAATAAAGCTTCAGGCTATTACAGGACAATATAATCAACCAACCTCCTCCCCCCTAGATCACAAGTACAGAATCAGTCTGGGAAACATTTCTGAAGTTCACACACTAGACAGACAAGATACCGAGTAATGCAACACTTCAGACGCTCAAGGTCATTCTAAACAATATCAATAAGATTGTCCACAGCTGCCGGCTGTGCTGTGAGACTGAGAAAACGAAAGTGGTTATTGCAAGTTAAGGAATGTACTTATCAGTTACGACATAAGACCAGGTACAACACCAAAGCAACTCTGGACCATACATTTAATATTGGCATGGACGAATGGGCACATTCAAACATGACACTTACTTCCGGATCAGAATAAGGGAGGGGGATGAATGGAAAACTGCTTTCAACACCCCCTTAGGACAATTCAAATATCTTGTAATGCCTTTCGGCCTACAGGGGGCGCCAGGTATGTTCATGAATTTAATTAATGAAGTGCTGCATGAATACCTGTACAAAGGTGTGGTTGTTTACCTAGATGACGTGCTGATTTATTCTGCTGATAAAGAATCCCATGTGGAACTGGTCAGAAAGGTGCTGACCACTTAAAAAAAGCTGCCTGTAAAATTGTCTAAATGTGAGTTCCACAAGGAGGAACTAGATTTCTTGGGGTACCAGGTCTCACATCAAGGACTTAAAATGGACCCGGCAAAAATCCAAGCTGTGGTGGGGTGGGAACCACCCAAAACAAGAAGGCAATTGCAATTGTTTCTAGGGTTCGCTAACTTTTACAGACCCTTCATACAGAACTTTGCTCAAATTGCTCTTTGTCCCTCTCACCGCAACCAGAACGCACGACTCCCTCTGGCTGCTGAGTGCATTTAGTGGAGCAAGAGTAGCATGCTGGGGGGGGGGGCGAGAGGGACAAGAAGCCGATCACCGCCGCCAGCGCAATCTGCTCCCTCTGGCTGTGGCGTGCTTTTAGGGGAGCAAGGGGAGCCGGCAGCGGTGAGAGGTTCTTCCTCACTACACTTCCCATGGGACTTTGCGGGGAACTGACACTTGTCCTCCACGCGTCAGGCGTCTCGTGTGTTTTGGCTCTCAAAAAGGGAGGGAATCAAACCGCCCCATACTAGTCCAGCAGACACCAAAATGACCTCTCTGTTCTCATGGCCCTGTTAAATGTATTATACATCTGTATCAAATGAGTGTTCATATTACCTTACATTCTGACAGTTTATAAGGAATGCTTTCTACATTTGAAATTTTTGAATCCTTTCCCTCTTCATTTTGTGATTTTTTAAAAACTGGCTTGTATTTGTACTACTGGATGCTCAGCATCAGGAAAGCCAAGTTTCAGGTTTTATATTTTTTGTTGACATTAATGGGATCTTATTTATCAAAATTTTGTCACGTTTCTTTCATACACTTGTGTAAGGAAGCACATTCCTTTATTGCCCTTTTAAAAAGTGAGAGCTGAAAGAGAAGTCCGTAGCCGTGGTAGCATTTCACAAGACTGAACGACGGCCGCTTCAAGCTTTCTGCTTAAGCCCTCCCCCGTCTAACTAAAAAGAACCTGTGTGTGTCCAGTCATCTTAGGCACATTTTCTACTCTTGAGTTCTGAATTTAGGAGTATCCCAGTGTGGCCACCACTCCCAGACGGTCCTCTCATCGCTTTTCAATGTCTATCCCTGCCTCATCTGTCACGGTTTCATTTATTTTCATTTCCCTTCAGTCTCTTTTATTACCTGCAGGTGAAAGTGCTGACCAAGACAGCAACTTGTGCTGATTGCTCTTGAGATCTATTTAAAGCCAGGGCCGATTCCAGACGACTAACCGGAAGGCGCTTCATGCCGCCATGTTCCGGATCGCGACGGGGAAAACGCGAAATATCGCGTTTTCTCACGCAAGTTTGGCGCGATGTCGTGCCAAACGCGCGCGAGAAAACGCGATATTTCGCGTTTTCCCCGTCGCGATCCGGAACATGGCGGCATGAAGCGCCTTCCAGTTAGTCGTCTGGAATCGGCCCAGATCTCCATGGGACAAAGTTTTCTTTCTTCTCAGTGCCCAAATAGGCTTTGCTGTAGGGGAAGGTTCACTGCAGGGCAATGTTAGCTCCTGCTTGCTAACTGGAGTAGCACAAGTAAAGTGGTCATTAAGAGGTTGTCTAAGCAAATTTCAGTGGGGTAAAGTTCCACTGGAACTTGTAAAGACTAACATTTATTCCAATATGAGTATTCGTGAGTCAGGGCTCATTGTATCTAAGGAAGTGAGCTCTGACCCATGAAATCTCATACCAGAATAAATGTTGTAAGGCCGTTTCCACGTGTCCTTATAGGCACGGCCCACCCACAAAACTCTGGCGACTTTTCCCCAGGGTTCCACATGTGTCGGTTTGCAAAATGTTTGCAAGTGTAAGGATCTGCCAAGCAACTCTCAAAAGACTTCACTGCAGGCAGTAGAAGAACTTTATTGAAAAGCTGCTGGTATCAATCATGAGCTTATGCCATCTTTGCCAAGAATAACATTCCCATGCAAGCAACAAGCATATATAAGATTTAAAAGCATGGGCAAATCCTAAAATCCGCCCCCCCCCCCCGAGTCTAACAGTCAGCTAGGCTCAGCGGGAAACATCTAAGCCGGAAAACAGCAGAACTGATGTGTGGGATTTTCAAGGTCATGGTGTCTGTGAACTACTGGGTGCAGTTCAGGGGAGCACGCAGATAACAGCCAGAACAAATGCCTCCCTTGCATAGTTTCACATCCCGGGTCTGAAAGGCAAGGTAATTAACAATTGCAGTCCGGTCAAAGAATGGCTGCAGCATTTAGCCATAACCATGACATCAAGCATTAGACTACCAGCAGAACAGCAGGGGGTTGCTGGGTATGGCAGGTGATGCTAAGCACCTGTCAGCAGGCTGTTTTCTTACCATTTTTTTGGCATTTTTTCTGGAACTGCACTTTCCCCCATATTTTCTTTTGCCGCAAGTTGATGGAGCGCTTCTTTTGCATTCTTGTGCATGTGAATGGTTAAAGCACTCTGAAGAATCCTCCGATAACTGCCAGCTCCTTCCCCCAAGCTCTCAGCAAATTTGAAAGGGAGGAGAGCGACAATGATGAAAGTGCCTGAACTCCCCTCCCAAACCGCTTTTTCTACGAACTGTGGAGGCTGTTCTGTGACCTCCAAGTGCAAGATAAGTGCTTTTGGGGACTGTGTGTGGAGGCTGAGTTTTCGGAGCTCTTTTCTCAGGGCCAAGCCAGAAGCAATGAATTGTCAGACTGTGGCTTGCTAAAAGTTGTAATCCAGACTACCTCTTGCAATGAGACATGAGTCCATTGGTTTCAAAAGATTTACTGAATATAAACAACCATTATAGTCCACAATCCAAGATGCTAGGATCTTGGCTGATACAGAAGTATTGTTACGAATGACAGGCAAAAGCTAAGGTACAGAATAGCAATCCTCTGTAGGCCCCATCCTCCCCCACAGTTCTCAAAACAAACGGCCCGAGGGTGAGAAAGTGAAAGCTTCCCAAGGCTGGAAAAGTTGTAGACATAACATTCTTCTTCTCTCTGTGATGTTCCAGTGAACTGCTTGCCACCTGCAACAGAAGCACTTAAAATACTGACAAGATTAAAATGGAGTCTCTTTGGTTTGAAAATACATAAAACATAGTCAGAACCTGACATTCTTCCCCCTCTAAAACGTTCCTCCCCCGGGTTTGAGAGGATACAAAGTATGAAAGGCTTTTAACAATTTAGGA
Organism: Eublepharis macularius; assembly: GCF_028583425.1. NCBI lineage: Eukaryota > Metazoa > Chordata > Lepidosauria > Squamata > Eublepharidae > Eublepharis > Eublepharis macularius. The sequence goes on along the minus strand of NW_026559740.1, from coordinate 23,240 downwards.
GCATGAACATGAACAGACTCCACCCACTCATCATGCCCAGAATCAAAGTCCTTCCACCTGATGAGGTAAAACAGCTTATTACGTTTAACTTTAGAGTCCAAAATCTCTTGTACTTCATAATGGATTTGATCATCAATCAAAGTAGGTATGGGAGGAACACGGGTGTGCCATTGATTTGCTGGAGGGACCTTTTTCAGTAGACTGATGTGGAAGGTGGGATGTACGTGGCGTAAATTCTTTGGCAAATCGAGAGCTACAGTAACTTTGTTGATTACTTTGCAAACAGGGAAAGGTCCTAGATATTTTAACGCTAATTTGTGCTTAATGGCTTGTTTGTGCCACTCTTAAATTCTTTGTGGACAAATATACAAGATCTCCTGGATGTAATTCCCATTCGGCCACACGATGGCGATCAGCATACTTTTTATAATCTGGTTTGTCAAGATGTTTTTGAATAAGAGTCCATTGTTGCGCTGCTTCCCCCCACCATTCTGAAACATCTTTAGGAGCTGTCAGAGGGGGAAGAGTTTCAAAAGGAAAGGGTTTAAAATCATAGCCATAAACTACTTTGAAGGGTGTTTCTCCAGTAGAAGCATGCACACTGTCATTGTAGGAAAATTCTGCTAAGGGCAATAAATCAATCCAATTATCTTGTTGAAAATCGGTGTAGCATCAGAGGAATTGCTCTAATAGTTGATTAGTTTTTTCCGATTGCCCGTCGGTTTGCGGATGGTGGGCGGAGCTTAAGCCTTGTTCAACGCCCATAAGTTGGAGAAGTTCCCGCCAGAAGTTGGCAACAAACTGTCCGCCGCGGTCAGATATCACCTTTGATGGAAAAGAACGTAGTTTTACAATATGTTTCAGAAAAATGTCTGCTAACCTTTTTGCTGACAGTATAGTGGTACAAGGAATGAAGTGGGCTTGCTTTGAAAATAGATCCACTACGACCAATATTCAGGTGTGGTTTCTGGAGGGGGGTAGATCTGTGATGAAGTCCATAGAAATGATTTCCCACGGTCTGCGTGGGGTTTCAAGGGGTTGTAAAAGTCCGGGGGAGTTGCCCTTCCGCGTCTTGGCACTGAGGCAAATGGGGCAGGAAGCCACATATTGGGAAACATCTTTGCGCAAGCCCGGCCACCAAAATTGTCTTTGTACTAAATGGAGAGTTTTTAAATATCCGTAATGGCCTGCAGTTGGGGCATCATGACAGCGTTGTAATACTTCTTTTCTTAAACTAGCTGGTACGTAGAATTGATCACCCCAAAGCCACTCCCCTTGCACAGATTGATTTAGTTTTCCTTTGGGTACATTTTCCCCCTCCTCCACTTCGCTTTTCAGTTTTTGTCTCCACCCCTGATCTGATTGAGGAGGTTGCGTTGCGCAACTGCGCGTTGTAACCACTCCTCCTAGTTGCGTAGGTGAAAATACAGTATCCACTATCTCCTCCCTCCGGCTTCTGAGTTGGGGCATGCGCGATAGTGCATCTGTGAGGAAATTCGTTTTACCGGGCAAGAATTTGAGGGTGAAATTGAATTTTGAAAAGTATTCCGCCCATCATAACTGTTTGGTATTTAGCCTCCTAGGGCTACGCAAAGTTTCTAAGTTTTTGTGATCTGTCCAAACTTCGAAAGGGTGGCGGGCCCCTTCTAGCCAATGCCTCCAAGAGGATAGTGCGGCCTTAACTGCAAAAGCTTCCTTTTCTCAGACATTCTAATTCCTTTCTGATTCAGAAAATTTTCGAGATACGTACGCACAAGGTTTGAGACTATTATCCTCTCCCCGTTGGAGAAGAACGCCCCCAATTGCCGCATCGCTGGCGTCTACCTGGACTATGAATGGGCAGTTTTCATCGGGGTGTTGCAGCACTGGTTCAGATATGAATTGCTGCTTTAAGAGATCAAAAGCTAATTGGCATTGTGGTGTCCATAGTAGTTTAGCGGTTGGTTTTTTGGCTTGTTCCCCTTTGTTTTTTGTTTTTAAAAGCTCTGTAAGGGGAAGAGATATTTGGGCAAAGTCATGTATGAATTCTCTGTAGAAATTAGCAAACCCCAGAAATGATTGTAGTTCTTTACGATTTGTGGGGGTTTGCCATTCTTGAACTGCTTTAACTTTGCCTGGATCCATTTTTAGCCCATCTTTTGAAATGCAATATCCTAAATAACTGAGTTCAGTTTTGTGAAATTCACATTTGGACAATTTGATGGGCAACTTGTTGCACATTAGAGTAGTTAATACTTGTTGGACTAATTGTACCTGTTCTTCTTCTGTTTCCGAATAAATTAATACATCATCTAAGTAAACGACTACTCCTTTATATAAAAATTCATGTAATACTTCATTGATCATGGACATGAAAACCGAAGGGGCCCCAGCCAGGCCAAAAGGCATGACTAAATATTAATACTGTCCTAAAGGTGTATTGAACGCGGTTTTCCATTCATCCCCCTCTCTTATACGAATGTGGAAGTAAGCATCTTTTAAGTGGTGGAAAGGAAGGAAGCCAACCCAAGCATTCAAGCCCGTATGAAGAATCTGTGCACATGGTTAAAAATATGAAGATATAATGGGGGGGTGGGGGGTGGGAGGGAAGGAGTAAAAATAGATGTATACGGTTCAATGTATGATTATGTACATATGTTATAATAATAAAATTTAAAAATAATAATTAAAAAAGCATCTTTTAAGTCCAATTTTGTGAAGATCTTACCTTGGGCCATGACGTTGAGTAGGTCTCTGATGAGAGGTATGGGATATGCGTTTGTGGAGGAGACTGCATTAAGTCCTCTGAAGTCAGTGCATAGTCTTAATCCTCCATCCTTTTTTTTTAACAAACAATACTGGAGCGGCATGAGGACTATTTGCTGGTCGGATAAATCCTCTTTCCAGATTGATGTCAATAAATTTGCGGAGCTCCTCTCTTTCTATAGGGCTCATTGGGTATAATCTGCCCTTGGGCAAGGTGGCTTCGGGAATTATTTCTACTCCACAATCTGTCCTCCTATGGGAAGGTAAAGTGTTAGCCTCTTCTTCTGTAAAGGCTTGTAGATAAGCTCGATATTCTTTAGGCATTTGATTGATTTCTTCCTGGGTTAGAAGTGCTTGTTCCATGAGGGTAGGATTGCTACCCCAATTTTGGTTCCAACGATGATTTTTGCAGCTATCGTGTTTAAAAATAATGCTTCCAGCTGGCCAGTCTATGTCTGGGTTGTGGTCCGACAACCATATGCTCCCCAAAATCAAGGGGTATTTAGTTGTAGAGCTAATCACAAATGATCTCATCTCCCAATGTTGACCCATTCCAGTAATCACAGGTATTGTTTCAGTGGTAACTGGGTTCATGTTAGTACCATCCATTTGTTCAAAAATAACCGGAGTCTCTAGTTCCTTCATTGGGAGTACTAGTCCATTTACTAGAGCGGGTGCAATAATGTCTCTGGAGCATCCAGAATCAATGAGAGCTTGCACGCGAATATGAGTCTTTCAGGATTGACTAATGTGACAGGCATGAATAATATGGACCCTCAAGGTCTTTCCACTATGGGAACGGACTGCTTTTTGATCTGCCGTTTGGGTCCGTTTACGGCAGATCCATTTCGTTTCCCGAACTGGGGCTCTCTGGTCCTTCTTCTCCAATTAGAGCGGTTGAATCAAGTTCCATGATTTCTTCAAGCTCTAATCCTTTCTCGGGAGGGTTTCTTCAGGAAGAACCTCGGCCCCTCGCAGTTCGTGGAGCTGGCATTGGGTGGTACGGGGGAGGAAGGGTGGTAGAGGCTGGACACCGTGGTTGGAACGGAGTTCGTTGCACAGAGCTGAGTGGACATTGTGCTGCGTAGTGACCGCTTTGGCCACAATGTAGGCACAGTCCTTGTTGCCATCTAGCTTCTCTCGCTCCCCTGGCTGTGTATCCTGCTCCCCTTCCCCCTCTCACAATTATTGAAGTCCGTTGATGCCCTGACGCTTGCTGCTGTTCCACGAGCCGTACTTCCTGCATTCAGTTTTCTACTTCACATGCTAATTGAATCCAGCCCAAAAGTGTGGGGGGATTATCTTGCATAAGGGCTCGATCCAGCAATTTGGGATTCATGCCTTGTTTGAACAAAATTATTTTTGTAGATTCCTCACACCTTGGGCATTTGGCGGCCAGCTGTCGGAATTTAGTAACAGAGTCTCTGGCCGACATATTTCCTTGCCTGATGGTTTGTAATTCCGTTCGGGCTCTACCCTCTTCCAATGGATCTTCATATTGAGCTCGGAGGGCTGCTACCAATCCCTGTAGGGAATCTAATTCTGGGGCCCCCAACTCATACAACGTTACATACCATTCTGCCGCTTTTCCTTGCAACCGGGATCCCAGGTGTTCAATTTGACTGGCCTCGTTTTCGAACAAATGTCCCCAACAATTAAAAAATTGAAGTGCTTGTACTAAAAAAATCCCAGTTTCGCAGGATCCCCGTCGAATGTAGCTTCCAGCTTCACCCATCCCATCGGTAGCTCCTGAGGTCTGGCAACCAGTGATGGTAGCAGGTAGTATTGTAAAGGCACTGGTCTCTGTTCCAGCCGTACATCGGGTCGACGCGGGATGGGTTGCATTGGGGGTTGTTGGGGTCTTGGTTGCAGGGGGCCCCACGGTCTCGGAGGAGGAAGACCTGGAGGCCTCTGCGGCGGGCCTTGCGGTCTTGGAGCCGGAGGACCCTGTGGACGTGGAGGGGGACCCTGCGGTCTCAGAGGTGGAGGACCTTGCGGTGCTGGACCCCATGGAAGAGGCTGAAGAGGAGGCTGCTCCTGCGGCTGGATAGGTTGATCTGGTGGCCCTTCTCCTCCGTCGTCTCCCGGAGGCCCCAGCAGCACATCTAGAGGGGGTCCTCCCGGAGTCCCGTCTGGTGGCTCTTGAGGTTGATCAGGAGGTGGCATCACTGGTTCCTGCTGATCATCAGCTGGTAAAAGCGGTTGCTCATCCTGAGGGGGTGCCTGGTCTGCTGGTGGACGTAATCCAGGTAAAATCCTCTGGAGGGCTGCCACCCCTCGGCCAATCAAAACTCTAGTACGTTCCCCAACTTCTTGCGGGGGCCCTTCTCCTGGGCCTCCTACAACCAATACTGACAGCAAGTGAACTGCATGTGCTAAACTCTCCTCCATGCTGCTGATTCTCTCTTCTAATCTTTGTACATGTCTGGGGGCTGAGGTATCGACATCCTCCTCAGGTAATTCCTGGAGCGGTTCAGTTGGAAATTGTGTAGTTTCTATAGATTCTGGATAGGAGGCGGCTGCTCAGGGCCAAAGTCGAATCTCTTCCATTCCGATGGCCCCGGTACCTTCTTCTTCCTCCGATATGCACGCCAGGATTCCTTTCATTAGCCCCGTTATTGCCGAAATTCCAGCATCTACCGCTAAAGTTCGGCTTTGTAACTGCTGCCAACTTTGCTCGCTCGACTCACGTTGCCCCGTCCACGGGGTGACTTCCACGTAGTCCCAACTCATCAGATCGCGGCGGGAAATTTCCCACACCTGGGTACTTTCAGAACCTCTTAGGTCCCACTCTATTCGGTCAGATTCTCTGTTCCAGTAATACCACGGTTGACTACTGGATCTCTCCACTGACGAACCAACGACTCTTTTCCCATCCACCTGCGATCTGGAAAACACCGTACTCGCTCTCCTCTCCCTCGTCTCTCTTGGCCTCGAACCCCACTGCCTCGGTGTAGGCAACGATATCAGGGGTTCCACCGTCGCCCTTGGTCGAGCTCCCACTCTGTCGGGTGCGAGGGTATACACCGTTGTACAGCTTGTCTCCGTTCCTCCCTGAATGGGTTGATTAGGGGGTTCCAGTCCTTCTGAGTTGGAGGCATAAGGATCAAACAAAGGGTCCCTGTTGGACGCGGCCTTGGAATCTGTCTCCCCCGGCTTAGGCATTGGAACAGATGTGATTCGTAACAAAAATGTCAGACTGTGGCTTGCTAAAAGTTGTAATCCAGACTACCTCTTGCAATGAGAAATGAGTCCATTGGTTTCAAAAGATTTACTGAATATAAACAACCATTATAGTCCACAATCCAAGATGCTAGGATCTTGGCTGATACAGAAGTATTGTTATGAATGACAGGCAAAAGCTAAGGTACAGAATAGCAATCCTCTGTAGGCCCCATCCTCCCCCACAGTTCTCAAAACAAACGGCCCGAGGGTGAGAAAGTGAAAGCTTCCCAAGGCTGGAAAAGTTGTAGACATAACATTCTTCTTCTCTCTGTGATGTTCCAGTGAACTGCTTGCCACCTGCAACAGAAGCACTTAAAATACTGACAAGATTAAAATGGAGTCTCTTTGGTTTGAAAATACATAAAACATAGTCAGAACCTGACATGAATTACATGTGAATGGCAAGTGAACAGACTCATGTGTATATTGTCGAAGGCTTTCACAGCCGGAGAACGATGGTTGTTGTGGATTTTCCGGGATGTATAGCCGTGGTCTTGGCATTGTAGTTCCAATGTGGTTCCTCCATTGTAGGAACTACAATGCCAAGACCACGGCTATACAGCCCGGAAAATCCACAACAACCATCAGACTCATGTGTATTCCTCCCTGTTCACTTGCGCTCCACGTACACTTCACTCGATCACAAATAGTGTGATCACACTGGAACTATCATTCATAATTCATCAATCCAAGTTATGAATGTCAATGGGCTTAAGCTTACCTGGCTCTTTGCTGGGTTTCAGCATCTGCATATGTACACATTTGAGCTGACACATCTTTGTGGGCTCAGGAACTTCTGAACTCTCCATTCTGGTCAGTTTCTCTCACCAGTTCTGGTCTAGTGGGAGCTGCCACATCCTTAAACTGTGGTCCCAACCAACTCTAAAATCCTGTCTTACTACAACAATAAAAAATGTCACTGCTGAACATGCTCATTTCAATCGCCCTCTTACTGATCCCTAATTGCAATTTCAGTGTTTTTATTTTGTAAGCCTTCCCTGATTAAACGCCTCCCAGACATAGAGCTCTCTGCCTAAATATTTGTTTAATTTCAGCCCCGTCACTTAGGTTTACCTGTCAAGTTTTCTTTTATTAATCGCCTTGACCAGCCCAAACCGCTTATACTCGCAATGTCTCACATTACATTTGCAGCCATTTCTGTCCCACCCCTTACAGTTATTTTCCATTGAAGTAACTCGGTGGAATAATTGCACGTGCATCGCTGGGCCATGAGAACACTTGACTCACGCTCAGTAGGGTTGCCAACCTCCATGTGGGGCCTGGAGTTCCTATGGAATTACAGCTGATCTTCAGACTAAAGGGGTCATTTTCCCCTGGAGGAAATGGCAGCTTGCAAGGGTGGACTCTGGGCGACACATCGCTCCCAGCCCTCCCCAAACTCCACCCTCACCAGGCATCACTGCCAAATCGCCAGGGATTTGCCAAGCCATAATTGGCAACACTCGCTCCCAATCCAGCAGTTACTAAAGAAGCTGAAGGTATTGTAGGAAAGGGATCCCAGATGTTTCGCTAATGAGTAAGAGACCATAGATTTCACCATTATGTTGCCTTACATATTATCTGTTGCTTTAAATATGTACTCCTATATCCTACCGTGCTTCATGTTGTTCAATGTAAGTCCTAGAATTGATTATGTTCTATTTCAGCAATTCCTCAACCCCGTATTGGATCCTTGCTAATGCTACGTCTTTGTAAACCTGTATTCATTTACCCTATGACATTGTTTATGGAAATGTCCTTGACACTGTATGGAAACACCTGCCCTTGTCCTTGCTACTGATTGTACTAATCTCACACTATGTAATCCGCCTTGAGTCTCAGTGAGAAAAGCGGACTATAAATAACATAAATAAATAAATAAATAATCCAGGCATGTAAAACAGAGAGATCTTACAACTGACATTTTCTGCTGCTGCTTCTTTTTTAAAAGGTAATTCCTCAAGCACAAGAAGTTGGAAAGGTACCAGAGCACGGGAACAGCCTACCAAATGAGCAAGGCATCATGGGTAAATGTATATGCATTTTATCCGGTAGCATCAACATTAGCTCTGTCAGCAGAAATCATCCGTGAACCCCCTTTCATTTTGATGCACTAGGAAATGGGAGCACTTGTGCTGAGTTCAGACGAGAGGTTCAGCCCAGCCTGGGCGGCTTCTGCGGAAACAGCCTCCCGCTGCAGAGGACACAGAGAGGGAGACTCTCGGGTGTGCCCCGAATGCAAGGCCCAAAGCAGAGGGAAGGTAGGGACGGCGTTTTCCTCAGTTTAACCCCAACAGATAGTCTGGTTTGTTCCCGTTTCTTTGCTTGCCTGAATGAGAGCATAGAGTGGGATGGTGGAAAGCGCCATCAAGTTGCAGCTGACTTATTGGCCACCCAGTGGGATTTTCAAGGCAGGAGGCGTTCAGAGGGGGTTTGCCATTGCCTGCCTCTGCAAAGAAATCACATCTCCAGAATATGGCTACGTGAACAAGGCCCCGGAGTGGTGACTTGGGGGCTGTTAAAAGTGTCTTGGCTTCCCACGACTGAGTGCAGCTCAGCTTTCCCAGTCTTTCATGAAGATTTTATTCTTGCAAGCAGAAAGACGACCAAAGACCCGGCAATTGTTTCTCTACACAGCCGTGTGAAGGGCTGGGTCACTACGGCCTCCTCAAAGAACTACAGTTCCCAGAGTTCTCTGTGAGAAATCCATAGCAGTTCAATTACTCTAAGGCTCATTCAAATGGCAGCACCTCCGCCTTACAGCAGGAGCCGTAAGCCTGTGTTGCATTTCAGCTGGCATTACGTGGCTTGAATGCTCTGACCCGACCCGGGGTGTTGGCTCTCTGATGGTTGCCGCGCACATGCCAAATACCATTTGGTGTGGCAGTTAGGAAGTGATGCTCATGCATGTGAACTAATCTGAGACTGCAGTACTTGCTGCGGCCCAGGCTCATGCGCACTAAAATACACATCCATGAGATGCCTTTGTGTGTTGCAAAATTCGACATTTCCGGTTGGTGGTGGAGAGTGCCCTCAAGTCATAGCTGACTTATGGCGATCCCTGGTGGGGTTTTCACGGCAAGAGACCGACAGAGGTGGTTTGCCACTGCTTGCCTCTGCAACCCTGGCCTTGGTTGGAGGCCTCCCATCCAATTACTAACCAAGGCTGACCCTGCTTAGCTTCTGAGATCTGAAGAGATCGGGCCCACCTGGGCTATCTAGGTCAGGGCATCATTCTCGGTTGGCACTGTGGGAATATTGAGCAAAGTGCAGGGACTACGAGCTGCTGAAGGAACCCTTTAGCTGCAGTGAAATCCTTCCTGCCCCCTTCTTGTTGTGCTTCTTTAAGTTTCTGGCCATCATCCTCTGACACCAAATTTTTTTCCATTTTTGTGATTTTTTTTTTTTTGGTGAATCAAGTGAAGGACTCTCAGAATAACTTCAAAACTAAAGACCAAAAAAAGAAGTCAGAATTCAGGGTTGATTGACACGCTACAAAGTCCACGCAGCCGGCACATGGCCAATGTGAGGACTTGGGCTCAGGCGTTCACCTGAAGTTCCATGCTGGGAATGCCATTCCTCGGCATGCAGCGGCTGCTTAGGACTGGGACTGTGGCGTGCAGAGCGTTTGTGCCCGCTCTTAGTAATGGGTGTTTGCCTGTTTGGTTATTGGAGTACAATATTTGCATTCTGCTTGCAAGCAGACGGTTTGCAGCACACTTAGAACAATGTTATGTGAGACAAGGTGGCACAGCAGAAACCCAGAAATAAGCAGAATCTCCAGCAGTGTTAAATCAGTGAGGGGAAATCTTGCACATGGCCAAATGCCTGCATAGATAATTTTTTTAACAGTCCAGGTGCCAGGTGAGGCATCACAAGGAAGGAGGTCCAGAGGCAAGCCACAGATGAACTCCATGCCACAGGCAAGCAGTTCCAGAGGTAAGGGAGAGTGTTTGTTTGTTTGTTTGTTTGTTTGTTTGTCACTGAGACTCAAGGCGGATTACACAACTTGCGAGTAATACAGTCAGTATCAAGGACAATTTCATAAACAATGCTGTAGGGTAAATAAACACAATTTTACAAAGACATAGCGATAGCAAGAATCCAATACAGAGTCAAAGAAATGCTGAAACAGAACACAAGCAATTCTAGGGCTGACATAGGAGCACATATTTAAAGCAACAGATAGTGCATAAGGCAACATAGTGGTGAAGTCTGTGGGTGAAGTCTATGAGAACTTGGTGGGCAGAAATGTGGGGTAGAAATTTTGTTAAATAAAACTTCCTTGGTCAACCCTTATAGGGTTTATTGTTTCCCTTGAGTTGCGGACTTGTGAAACGATTGTAGGAAAATTATGGCCATTTCCACATGTCTTACCTGCCTGTGGAACATCATGCGAAAGACCTAGAAGATGGTGTCTTCTGGGTCTTTTGCGCAATGTTCCGCAAGCAGGTAAGACGTGTGGAAACGGCCTGTCTTCCGTTCCGAAGAAGCCAAACCAAATCTCCCCCAGATACTCTGAATGGTCCCACTGCAGCTGTTTGGAGAGGCAATAAAACCACCAATAACTAAGTGCAAGGGCTGATCCTGGGGCTAAAAGGGCATTCCTTTCTCCCACAGTGCAGAATGCCAGCTCAAAAAGCACCCTGCGCATGCTCGGATGGAGGGGCCTCGAATCAGATGCCCAAGCACAGCCAGGTTGCAGTGGTTGCCGTGAAGGTCGTGAAAGTTGGGGAAGTGAAGCATGGCCAGGGTAGATATGTTTAGAGAGCAGGGGGGGGGATACCCATCACGTGATTTCCAAAGGGTTATATGACTGAAGAAAGCATGGAAGCCTCTTCCATAATAGCCACATCGTCCTCGAGTTTGGAGCCAAATCATGCTCATTGGCGCAGGCCCTGTAGCTTGCTGCCCTCCGGCACTAGGGCCGTTTGACTCTTCGGAAGACACTGGGCTTGGATGACTGGAATCTTCTAGCACTGGAGGTATGCAGCCCCCCGCGGAGGACCACCCCTACAATGGAAAAGGGTGCTGCGTCCCCAGAAGGGGGGCAGAGACTCCAAGCTTTTACCTGGGTATGAGTGTGCATGCACAGTTGCGAACGGATACACGCACAACTTTTCTGCACAAAATATGTGGGAAAGGGAGGCGTGATCCTGTTTCTTTCCCAATCACTGTTTCTGTGTTTATGGTGGAGGAGCAGCCATTTAAATACCCTTGTGCTTTCTACAACAGACGCACCACATGTTGCATTTGTGCAATTTAGGAAAGGTGAATTAGCTCAGAGAGAACTTGGAGTAAAAATGAAGGACTAGTTCTTTAGAATCTTTCATTAAAACTAGGAGAATACTTTTAAGGGGGGGAAATTGGTCTATAATGATTGATTCCCAGATTCCTGGCTTTATTGAGTGGAGACCTCAGACTACAGCTCAGCCACAGTGGTTTTCTTGAGCTGCTGGCAATACTAAAGAAAACATCACAGTACATTAGCAGGGGAGTTTTGTTCCATTAATCTCTGATTCTCCAGCATTTGTTAGCTAAACCTCTTAACTCCCCCAGCCACCGATTGCTCACCCCAGGGAAGTTCCTAAAGCACACCTTTTCACACAGCAAGGGTTTTATCTTCCAGTTGATTTCTCATTCTGAAGTCCACACACAGAGAAACTCTTATGAGTAGGTCCGTAACAAGGAGAAAATTTGAGTTCTGAAAACTCCCTCCAGAGCTGTATCCAAAGTGCTCATTTATGTTAGTATTTTCTTCCCTTTCCCTTTTTTCTTCCGACAACCCTTTGCCAAAAGCAGCACAGGGGGAGGGGGGGAGTCAAGGTCTTTACACAGCAAATTGGCTTTCCTGGCATCGTAGAGATGAAGGCATGGGTTGGCTTTGCTAGAGGAGTGAAGTTTTACATTCACTTGGGGCACAGAGATAATTCTAGGAAGGGGGACAAAGATTGGGGATTTATTCCGATATCTAGATCTAGATATAGAAATACCGATTATATTGGAAATCTAAGTGCTTTCATGTGTACCTGTCAGTTGGGGGGTCATATGAGGTGGGACCCTGTAGAATGGAAGCTGAGGACCTGGTTACGCACTGCATGCACCATGTTATTTTCCAGTTTTCTAAGACAATTGGGAGATCTTGGTCTGTTCCATTTTGACTGAAGGCAAAAGAGCAGACTTTTAGCCCCCCAGGTCCAGAACACTGGGTCAGGCACGGCTATAGAAAACAATAGAGAGCAGACTTGGTTAAGAGCCTAAGGGTTATACTGGATCCAGCATTACTAGAAAAACAAGTTAAGGCAGTGGCAAAAATGGTTTTCTACAACCCCACTCTAGCCTGGAAGATGGCTTCTTATCTTGACATGGCTGACCTGGCCACTTGGATCCATGTTATGGTAACATCAAGGCTTGACTATTGTAATGCTCTATACATTGGCCTCCCATCTAAGTTAACTAGGAGGCTCCAATTGGTGCAAAATGTTGTAGCTCGACTGTTAGCAGGAGCGAGCAGGAGCTTGAACATCACTCCCATCCTACAGTCGCTCCATTGGCTACCCATCAGTTACCGTGCTCAGTTCAAGGTATTAATTATTACATACAAAGTTCTTCATGGCTTTGGTCCGGCATACCTACGGGACCGCCTCCCTCCCTATGTCCCTCCAGAGCAGCTTTGCTCATCTGAACAGGGTCTCTTGCAGGTGCCAGGCTGCACATGGGCGAAATCAACATACACAGGCTTTCTCTGTGGTGGCCCCTACCCCTGTGGAATGACCTGCCTGAGGAAGTCAGAAAAGCCCCCACTCTCCTGGCTTTCTGTAAACGATGTAAAACTGAACTATTAAAAAAGGCTTTTTACTCAAATGGGAGGGCTGTATTGTAGGGATGGGGTCTCAGATGCTTCGCTAATGAGTTAGGGACCGTAGGCTTCACCATTATGTTGCCTTACATATCTATCTGTTGCTTTAAATATGTACTCCTATGTACCACCTGTGCTCCATGTTGTCTAATGTCAGTCCTAGAATTGATTATGTTCTGCTTCAGTATTTTTTTCTACTCTGTACTGGATTCTTGCTAATGCTATGTCTTTCAAACTTGCATCTATTTACCCTATGACATTGTTTGTGGAAATGTCCTTGATACTGTATTGAAATGTACTTGATACTGATTGTACTAATCTCATACTGTGTAATCCGCTTTGAGTCTGAGAGAGAAAGGCAGACTATAAATGACAAAAATAAATAAATACTATTTCTGCATAGCTTTGGCAATCGAAACATCCTCCCCCCCCCGCCCCCGCCCCCGCCCCGCCGCTCACACTGTTGCTGGCTTTGGAAGGACAAAAGATGAGTGGAAGAGACAGGCTCTTCGTGCCTTCTTCTGCATGGGGGATGGATTGACCAAACTGGAAGAGGGGTGCTGGCCTGGGCTGCTATTTCATTTTCAAGCATCTTTGTGAAGATCTCGTCATAGGTCCCCCTGGTGTCTTGCTGAGTTCGTCCTTTAAAAACACTTTGGCAGATTGGTTGTTTTCAAATCTGGATTTCACTGTGAGTCCCCTCCGTATTTTTTGGACCACACCAGTGTGCATGCAGCGTTTCTGCTATGAAGTGAAGTCTTACAGCATAGCATCATTTCTTTATATAAATGTTCACTGCAGTATTTCTGAATGGGCTCCTTTCTGAAACTCCAGAGTGTCCATCTGTTGCAAAATCACAGCATCTTATTTCTTAACAATTCTCAAGACAGTTTCATACCCCAAAGTGTTCTGTTGTTCTTTCTCTTCTGTAATTGCTGAAGTTACAGAATGCAGACTATTTCCCAAGCTAAAGAATCTGTTAGAATTGATCCTGCATTGTTGAAAGAAGAGAACATACATGACTGGTGAGGTGTAATGCGTTTTGCAGTGAGCCGGTGAAACTCCTTCTGTAACTCTGTGTCAGAGCAATGTGGGTTTCAGGTGCAAATTGATTTCCAGATCGATGTAATAAGTGTAAAAAAAAAATTAATTGAAGCTCATAGCGCCTTAGTACTTAGTGGGAGGGTGAAATGGATGACTGCCCTACGGAGAAGGTGCAAGGAGATGTGTGAAGGAAAGCCAAGTGTCAGGTTGTTATAAAGAGGTTGCTTTGATTTACGACTTTCTCATCTCCTCGAATCCTGGGATATCACTGCATTTATGTATGGACAGCATACCAATGATGTACAGGGTGGAATATTCCCTTTGCAGGATCCTGGATTAATGTGAGGAATGCATAGCACTTTGCATCCTGCGTTGGTAGAAGTCGAGGCTTCTTTCAGTGTGGTCCCCAGGCCAGTCAAAATGCAAAAGGTTACCCAGCGGGTTTGCGGTCGGTTCACAAAATACCTTTGGAATATTGGGATGTCCAGCGGCTCAAGGCTGATTTGGTTGTGGGCTGCCAACTGCTGATCTCTGTCTAATGATCGGGGGTCGGGAGCAAGAAGAATATAGCTAGGAGAGGGGCACGCCGCCAGCTGTGTCTGGGAGGCATGAGATAGGTACCTAAAGATACTCCATGTAGGCATCAGCTGGTAGGGAGATCTCACGTTACACCCAATACATAGGGCATCAGCAGACAAGCCGAATTTGCTCCCCCGCTCCATTCACATGGGTGCACCAGTGAAGAGAGCCCGTGATCTCATATGGGAGCTGTATGGGTGCTACTGTGATTTGTACATTTGCAGAAAAGCTCTTGGGGGTGCTTCACCGCTCGCAGTGGCCACACATTGCAATCCCCTCAGGTTTCTCTCCTGGGAGAGGAGTCCAGCGGTGAGCCTGTTGGGACACCGGCTTTCTTTTCATGGGCGGCCACTGCAAACAAAAACCAGGCCCCGTCCCTGCCTGCGCTGGGCTCGATAGGCCTTCTCAATTGGCCTGACGGAAAAATAATCCTTCATGCCACATTACAGCATTTGGAGAACCCATTTTCAAGCAAAGCGCTGTCTCTTCCACTGATTTATACTGCCACTGGGACAAAACTGGCTTACGTCACAGGATGGAAGTGCCATTTCTGTATTATTTTAAAACCTGTTTCTTGCCAAATGCTTTTTAAGCCTGCTTTTTCAAGGGCTGTATTCAGGGCTTTTTTTCTGGGAAAAGAGGTGGTGGAACTCAGTGGGTTGCCCTCGGAGAAAATGGTCACATGGCTGGTGGCCCCGCCCCCCTGATCTCCAGGCAGAGGGGAGTTGAGATTGCCCTCTGCGCTGCTTGGCAGCACGGAGGGCAATCTCGACTCCCCTCTGTCTGGAGATCAGGGGGCGGGGCCACCAGCCATGTGACCATTTTCAAGAGGTTCCGGAACTCCGTTCCACTGCGTTCCCCCTGAAAAAAAGCCCTGGCTGTATTTTAATTAATAATTCTGAAGACTGCTCATGGCAAAAACAGAAGAGTACGGCTGCAGTCCTAAGGAAGTAAGCCCCATTGAATAACATTGAACTTACTTCTGAGTAGACCTGCTTAGAATTATTGTTTCATTTTACCCTACCTTTCTCCCCAAGGGGGACCCCAGCATCTTACATTGGTCTCCCCTTCTCCATCTTATCTTGACAACAACCCTGTGAGGCAGGTCATGCTGAGAGGGTGTGACTGGCCCAAGGTGCTTCCATGATGCAGCAGGGAACTGAACCGCTGCCACCCACGTCCTGCCCCAGAATGGATCTCGTTGCTCTCCAAGCTTGCAGTTTTAAGAACGCTTTCCTGGGACTGGGAGCAAACCCTCGTCAATAAAAAGAGGCTTGTTTCCAAGTAGCCCTGTTTAGGAGTGTTCCATGAATATTCCCAGTTAGAGTATTCACTGCTTATGATCTAGCACACTTTTAGGTTACGCTCGTTGACATTAATGTGTTGGATTGTGGCCAGTGAGCACTTCCTCCCTTGTGAAGTTTTGTCCAGATAAGATAGTTGAGAGCCAGGGAAGAATTTATGACCTAGAAACGCTTCTCTAGTCGTGCTTCGTTCCAAAGCTAAAGCCAAGGTTTTTGCAATCTGCCGTTCCTCCCCATGGCATAAATTAAGGGATGCTCTTGGTACTGTCTGGCTAAATCTTATTGTGCATGCTTGGGACCACAGCACCCTCCACTGGCAATAAGGAACTTCTAACATTTCGATGCTGTTGTTGGAGATGCTTTTTCTAATCTATCTGGACGGCTCAGGGGCAGATAATCCTTTGCTGAATTTGAAGACGCTTTTCAAAAATATCAGGCTGATGTACAACTATATAAAACAGTAAAAACAACAATCAACAGTGAAAAAAAATCACACCATAATAATGTTAGCATTAAAATGTTTTACAGTGTGCGATAAAGACAGGTATACCAATAATTTAAATAAAGTCAGAAAACTGTTGATTCAGAACACTAGAATCAGAGCAGAGCAGGAAATCGAGAAGCACTCCGTAGAAACGGGCAGGTTTCCACCCAAAGCCGGAACCAGCGGCTTGAGTGGCAGGAAGCCGGAGTAGTTGCTTTCATACTTGTGCCCGGTTCCGCCTGCTTGCAAATCCCAGGCAAGGGGCACTTGGCCGCAGCTCGTCATACCAAGTTAAATCTTCCCCCTGCCTTCTTTGCAGCTACAGGGAAACAGATGGAGAACTCACCTCGGCCAGAACGTTTCTCACTTTTGGAGCCAGGCTTAAGCCAGTGGGCGGCTCCTGAATCAGAGGTGTAAGTATATGAAATAAGCAGCCTCTTTTTCCTATGTTACATTTTGCAAATACAGGAGAATAGTTTGTATTCAGTAGTGAGGGGCAAATTTGATGCATCCGTTTACCATTCAAAACATTTTCGAATTCTGGATCTCTTGGGATTTCTCAATGTATTTCCCTTACACCCTGCCTTTCTCCACAAATAGAGACCCAAAGTGGCTATATTGTCCTCCTCTCCTCCACTTGTCCTCACAACAACCCTACGAGGTAGGTTAGGCTTACAGTGCCTGACTGATAGAAGGTCACCCAAAGAACTTGCATAGCAAAGTGGGGATTCAAACCTGGGTCTCCAAAATCCTAGAAAAAAACAAGAGGGAAAAAACCCAACCTGATAAACAAGGAACCGATAAGGTTGAATGGCCAAGAAAATATAAAATAAAATATAAAAGAAATATAATTATTTATTGCACAGTGCAATTAAAAACCATGGAACAAAGTTAAAAACCTAGAGATCTGGTAACATCAGTGACACTGAGTCACAAAATTGTTGGCACATATAAAAGAACCTAGTCACCAAATTGATTGCACATATACAGAGACCAAATGCGTTTTGGGCCTCTGGGCCTTTCTCAGTGGTCTAATTTGTTATTACACACGCATAAAAATTATGGCTCATAAATATAAAATATTACTTTTTCAGGCCAGGTAGTTTAAATATGGAACATTTATAGCCCCCAATATAAGTCACTTGTGCAAAAGTGCACACTGGCCAGCACAGGAACACATACTTGGGCTGATTCTGCACGGATTACCTGAAGCCAGGACGTTGTGGAACATGCCGGCAAAAACGCGGACATCGCGCAAAACTCATGCGAGAAAACGCGATCTTCCACGTTTTTGCTGGCATGTTCCGCAACTTCCCGCAACGTTCCGGCTTCAGGTAAGCTGTGCGGAATCGGCCTTGGAATGCAACTCTGGCTTGGGACTGAAAGCTGTTGAGCTCCACTCTTGTGGAGTGAGGCCACCCAAGGAGATCTTAACAACCCGTAACTGGTTTGAAAGGCACAGAAATATTTCCTTGTTTACAAGATGGCTGCCGTCTTTTGCTTTGTAGAGCTTACTTCCTGTTTGATCGGTCAGTAGCTAAGAACGGCCAACCGTTCAGGTCCCTACTAGGGAGGGTGGACTATAAATTGAATAAATTAAATTAAATTAAATTAACAAGTTCATTTCTAAAATCACTCCTTTCAAAGACCATGCATCTCTGTATTCTGAAATAGATCTTCGGCTTTTTGATCAAAAGTTCCAATATACTAAGATTTTATTCATAGTCCATATAAACCATTACTTAAGCGAAATGGAAAGCAAAACAGGAAAGGGATTCAGGATTTACAATTTCAATAAGAGACTGGGAAAGGTAACTTTGGAGGATCCCTAAAATATCTGTGAATTTCGAGATGAGAGAGAATTATTTAAAGGTTTGTTGTAGGAGGTATATGACCCCAGTATGATTAGCAAAAGTAAAGGGGGATAATGGCAGATACTGGAAATATGGAGAAGAGTTGGGGACATTCCACATACGATGGCCTTGTTCAGGAGTGCAAGAATTTTTGGAAGATTGTACATAGAAAATTAGAAGTCATTGTGAGATGTTCCTTGTTTATAATCCCAAAATGTATTTGCAACAAGACTTACCAAGTGACCTGGATTTACAGCAGAGGAAGCTTCTGCCGCAGTTAACAATTGTGACTAGATTGTGACTTTGGCGCAAACTTGGAAGTTACAAACTATACCGTTGTTGGGGGGAAATGTATTGCTGTTGCGGACAGTGACTCACTTCCATCAACACTGGGCATTTCTGCATCACAAACTGCTATTGTTTTTCATGCCATTTTGACTTTCATGGCTTCCCCTGGAGAATTTTGGGGATTGTAGTTTGGCAAGGTGCTGAGAATTCTTCATGAGAGATCCCTGTTATCTATAGTAAAGAGTCCAGTAGCACCTTTAAGACTTCATCTGACAAAGAGAGCTCAAAAGCTTATACTACTACAATAAAGTTGGTTAGCCTTAAAGGTGCTACTGGACTCTTTACTATTTTGCAGCTACAGACTAACACAGCTCTGGATCTGTTATTTACAGTATTTGCATTCTGCTTTTCAGCCATAATATTTCTCAAAGTGGGTCAGAATAATAAAATCAGTTGACAGGTAAACAATATTGTTTTGATGCTGACAAACCTCTGAAGTTCAGCTAAGCAATGGAGAAGGTGCTTTCTGAGCATCGTTATCGTGGTGGTCTGAGGATTTCTGAGGGGGAAAGAAATGAGCTGCTTCTTGAAACAGCCTATCTGGCTGGATCCAGGTGGTTTCAGATGAACCCAGGTTTATGTATGTATGTCATTTATATATGTGTGTCCTTTATAGGTTGATGTCCACATGCTGCTCCTCTGAGCTCTGCTTCTCCTCAACAGCCGTAGTAGTAGTCAATGTTCAATATAAAGTGAAGGCTCAGAGCTCCCCCCCCCCCGCCCCCAGTTCTCCACCTGTTCTTAACCATCAGTGCCACGGACCCTCTCACAGAGCTGTCATTCACAGGGAACCCTGAGCAGAAAGAATGACCACTTTAGATCTACAGTGGAATAATAATAATGGTAACATTCGATTTATATACCACCCTTCAGGACAACTTAACGACCACTCAGAGCAGTTTACAAAGTGTGTTATTATTATCCCCACAACAATCACCCTGTGAGGTGGGTGGGACTGAGAGAGCTCTGAGAGAGCTGTGACTTACCCAAGGCCACCCAGCTGGCTTCAAGTGAAGGAGTGGGGAATCCCCTCCAATCCCAGCTCTTATTTTCACTCCTTCCCTGACTCCAGTTTTCCCCTCTCCCCCAAGAACTCTGGCTTCCCTTCCCTCTTCTGGCCCCATTGTTCCCTCTTCCTCATAAAGGCACCTATAGCATCACAACTGTATTTTATTGCTGTGCTGATGTTGGCTCGAGTGGAAGTTGTCGGTGCCCCACATTTTTCTAAAGTGAAGCCATAAACCTTTTGTGGAGGACTTTGGGACGTCATGAGATGAAAAGTGCTAAGAGTATTTTGGTAACTGGCCTTTTATCATTTACTACATAGAAGAGTCTTGGGATCACCATTAATACTACAGGGGGATCATTCTTGCTTTCCTTTGTAGTAAGACAGGAGCAAAACAGCTCCCTGCTGGGATCCCTACAATTACATGAATTGTCTATCAAGGGATTTCATAGCTTGCAAGTGTATAAAATCAAACATAGGTCGAAGGGGTTGCCCACAGTGTTGATGCTGTTGTTTTCTGCTCCTTTTCCAATGCAAAACAAAAATGGTCATCACTTCTTGCAAGTTGGTCTGGTCCTTCTGTCCTGCTTTTTCAAAGGATCCCTCATGCAGCAGTCTTGGAGTTTCCTGGCCTCAGCAAGGAGCTTAGGCAGAGCCCAGGAATGTGCATACGCTCGCCCGAAGAGCAAGTGGAGGCCGGAAAAGATGACGACACAACTTTGCCAGAAAACCCCAGCTTACGAAGGAGGAGCGTTGATCGTAGCTCAGTACGTTTAATACTATGCCGTTAAATTCTCTTGACAACTCATAGGAGACCAGTCTGGGGCCAGAGAATTTGGGGAGCAGGTCTGACCTAAGATTAAGTAAGGTGACATTCTGGAGGACCGTTAATAGGCAGCCAATTGTCTATTACTTACCATATTGTTATATCTTTACCGTCACAGATAGTCATGTCATTTGGACTTTCTCTGTCAAACACCGAAGTGTCTAGCCCCATTGCTTGATGGGAGGAGCCACCACATGCCTTCCTTGAAGCAGAAGCGGGAAAGTGATTCAAAGAACTATGGGCCTGTTAATTAGTGCAAGTAATCAAATAATAAAATTATAAACGCTTAAATAACAATTAGCGGGTTGTTTTTACCTTTGAGCTCCTGAATTTATGACCGCTGTTATGTTTTATGCTGGTCTAGGACTGTTTTAATAAAGATTTATTTATCTGATTGATTGCACTTATATTCTGCTCTCCCTGCAATCAGGCTCATCACAGTATAAAAACAAGGTAGCAAATAGATAAAACAATTCCAGTTCCAATTGATTGATTGACATTTAGTGGGTGGTTTAACAGAGATGTATTGCCCCAGTAGTAGGATGAGTCCATGTTTGCATACGAAATGACAGGCGTGCTTATCAGTGTATTGGACGGCTTAGCTATCAGTCTTGCTCCCCCCTCCACTTCGGGACAGCTTATCCACTTCTTTAGTTTTAAAAGCTGGTTATTTATGCTCATGCATTCATACATTGATCACTCTGTTAAAAAGAAAGTTTAAAACTGGATTAATTGTTGGGGATGGGAGAGGTTTCTTGGTGACCAGAGATGTGTTATTATATATGCTCAGGAAAATACATGTGGTCTAGTGCACATAGCTCACTGTCCAGTTCAGGCCTAAATTCACACTGGGCTAGTGTGAGTGTGAAGAAGAAAAACTTTCAGTGAAGAAGCCTGTCAAGAGCTTCTGCCCAAAGCAGCAAGGCACCTTTACAAACATGGAAGGAGTACCAAGAATCTGGATAGAGAGAAAACAGAAGTAAAGTTTCTTGAGGGTAATAAATTATAATACTATGGACTATCAAACTCGAGTGGTCAGAATAATACTAAGCATTCCCTGTAATATTCAGCACAAAAAATCCTGCTAAAATACAGCATCCAAACACTGTACAAGTTACTCCCTTTAATAGAGGCGGTGAGAGGCCAAGGGGTACAGCAAGAGAGAGATGGCCTTAGCCGCCTACCTGTGCAGGTCTGAGGGAAGATTCAGTCCCCCAGGCAGGGGTCTAGAGGCGTCTGGGCAGCAATAATCCAAAAGTGGCCCACAGGAAACAAAGGCAGGGGAACATTTATCAGTGGATACTTCTGCAGCTTACAAGATGGGGTAGTTTGGGGCAGGCAGAAGCCCACTTTTGGGACAGATTCTGGCCCCAGTTATAGGGCAAGTAGTCAGGTCCAAAGAGAAAACATTTTCATCTTTCCAGGCGCAGAAAAAGGGTAGGGCAGGGGGGGGCGGTGACTGATTAAAGTGGCTGAACCAGAGTCCTGGGAAATAATACCAAGAAGGTCCCAGAGGGAAGGTATCCTGGCTGGGAGTTTTGTGCGCAGTCCGGCAGATTGGCAATGTGAGTCTTTGGAGAGCAATTCCAAATAGTCTATATTAGATAAATCCCAAGTGAGAGAATCTTTCCTTGAGAAATGCAACCCTGACCAATTCTTTATGGGGCTAAAGGCCCACCAGTCCATCACAGAGAGGCCTTGGTTAACCATCTTGTTGACAGATGCTGGGCAAGGTCAGCTCTTTTACTCAAGGCAGGCTGGCAAAGTCGCTTATTTTACTCCCAGTTAAGGGGAGGCGAGTAGGAGCGGTCCCACTCCTTGTGTCTTTTGTGGTGGAAATAGCCAGAAACTGTTTACTGGCTTGATGGAATGACAGAGAGGGAAGAGGAATAGGAATAAAAGGAAAGTGCACGAGCAAGAGCAGGGACTGCTAGTTAGTACCGTGCCAGCTGCTGCTACAGACTTGTCAAGACGTGTTTCAAAGCCAGACCCAAGAGGAGAACAAACTCATTTGGGCTGAATACAGCGAGGTCAGTTCCTGGTCAGTTTATTTTTATTTATTTATTTTATTTTGCCACATCTGATGGCAGTTTCTTTTATATTGTTTTATATAAACTGCCTTAAGGAAACCAATTTTGGTTGAGAATTGTGGGTTATAAATGTGTATAGTGAAATAAATGACATCAATTCTCCCTTTGTTCTTTGGAGCACTGACCCATTTTTTTCCTTGCAGAGAGAGAGAGAGAGAGATGATCTCCCCCTTTCCCCCCTGTACCCACCACCTCTTCTTAGGTTCCAGGCACAATGCAGCAGCCATACCCCTTCCAACAGGAGGATGAGCTCGTTCAGAATCGGACCAGAACTCTCCCAGACTGCCCAAGACTGCTTTGAGTCAGTTGAAAAAGAGAAGCCAGTCAGTATACAGCACTAACATATTTATCCAATCACTAACATAGCAATTTGCTTGTTTACTTATTTTTAGGCTGGAGATGGTTTAGAAAACAAATTAATGACCAGGCAGAAGAAACCTGAGCTGAGAAAGACTGGGCCGGAATCAAAGGCACAGAAAAAGAGCTTGAAGAAAGATAAACGGCAAAACCGGGCAGAGTTCGTTGTAGGTATGAATGCAGGGGTGTTTTTTATAACCATTAATGCCCCAGACAACAGGTGTCGGAAGGAAATACCACTGTAAGTTTGGACCTGAAGCCCCCTCCCACCCCCAAATCCTATGTATCTGTGACACCCAGAAATCCTTGCACCACAATTGCTTGACACATCATTGGTGTTATCGTTGAAATGCTTCTTTTTACAGGAAAACCAAAGCAGAAAAAGGCTTTTGGAAAAACAGCTTCTTTCTCCAAGGAGGAGCCAGATGTCAGAAGATCAGAGACGCCGGACAAAACTGAGGAAGAGGAAGAGAGGAAGGAAGCGGATGCGGAAGGGGAGCAGATTATTACTGGCACAGAA
>NW_026559739.1:0-88576 GCF_028583425.1 Eublepharis macularius | reverse complement strand
AGAAGAACAGAAAAAAAATTCTGCCTAAGTTACAATAGGGCACATTAATGTCTTCACAGATACAAATAGTAGAGAAATGGCTCTAGTAAAAGATGATGAAAAGACTCTATGAGTGTATTTAAGGAACTGAATTTCACCAAAAGAAATTGGTAATGAACCTGCTACTGAGTTTATGAAAGGAAACCTTGTTTAATATCAGTAAAGAAGACTTTGACAGTACTGCATACAAAGTTGTTAAAGTGAGTTAGTATAACAGAATTAGCGAAGCCTACACTGGGAATTGCTATTGCCCCCTCAGTTGGAATAAAGCGGCAGACACAAGTGCTGGGAATTAAAGGGCCGCTTTATTAAATTAAAATCACACATTTGTCAGCACAGGAAGGGCCTAACTAGTGGTACAGGTCGGGCCCTGGGGTAACTCCTAGTTCCCACCCGGACCTGTCTGGATGATGCACCAACAGCCCCGGGGGCGAGCCATCCATGGAATGGCTGTGACCCGGCCAGCCTGGCAAAGCGGTTCACCCCCTTAAAGCTCCCCCCGGCCATACAACTGCGAGGGGGGACCAGCTTGGGCATCTGACCTCGCAGCTGGGCCATACAACAGCCAGCCGCTCCTGACAGACCCCAATTCCCCACCAATGGGGATATGCCAGGGGTGGTCACCAGCCCACTCATTCTCCCAACTCCTAACCTGCCAAGGGATGGCAAACTTGACCCACCAAAGCCAATTACCTTCCTAAGAACAGTACAAGGTAGGCGAAAAATGCCCCAACCATAATCCAATGCAGGGTGAAAAGCAAAAAAATTCCTACTTGGTCCCAAAATGGTGACCCGCTAATTCTGTACTGAAATAGGGTGAGGTGGGTGGGTTGCACTGAGGCACTGAGGGGCATTGCAGCTGAAACGGCCACCAGAGCACTGCCCCTCCAGCGTGTCCCACCACAAATGGGAGGGTACTGGTGCTGCCTCCTCCTCCTCTGAAGAAGCAAAGGACGGCCCCCAGCCATAGCGGCTGATGCCACCGGCTGGGAGTGCTGTATTGTGATGCTTCTTCACATTCCCTTGGAGCTGATCGATTAGACTGCAGCCACTTTGGATGGACCTGGAATCCTTTTCTGCTCATAGATTCAGAGGAGTTAGCCATGTTAGTCTGTAGTAGCAAAATAGTAAAGAGTCCAGTAGCACCTTTAAGATTGACCAACTTTACTGTAGCATAAGGTTTCGAGAACCACAGTTGTCTGCATCTGATGAAAAGAGCTGTGGTTCTTGAAAGCTTATGCTACAGTAAAGTTGGTTAGTCTTAAAGGTGCTACTGGACTCTTTACTATTTTTCTGTTCATGTTACTTTTTCTTGCCTTCGCTCTCTAACATATATTTTAGTATTAATTTTGTCTTTCATCCGTGTTCTGATTAGAGAGATTCCCTTATCATGTTATTATCATGTATTGTTTGGTCTCTAGTCTCATGCTTTCTCCGAGGACTTGGCTTTACAAAAAATATAAAATATATGTGTGAAAATAATGTATCTTCTTGCCGAAGCAACCATCTAGGCTTGGCTTTCCTCCACTACAATTGAGCACCTGGTGCTTCATAAGAGTCCAGGAGACATCACCCTTGGGCCTTCCAGAAACAATCATTCAGAAACAGCTGCCTCCATCACTGGAGGACACTTGGTTTGAAAACCAAAAATTTTATGATTGTCAGGAGTTCCCATGGAAACGATGCTGGTCACAGCAGTCATTTTTATCATGGTGCCCACAACCTGTCCTCAAAATCTCAAGAGTTTCCATGGGCTGAACTACGTGAAAGACTGCTGTCCTGCATGGACATATTGTACATACATTAGGAAACGGGATGGAAAAGTTGAAAATGTACATCAGGAGGAAACAGGCCATGAGGCTCTCCCTGACTGCCCATTTTCCAGAGGGTGGAGGTTGGCAAATCCATTGGTATATTCATTGCAGAGGAAAGTCCTAGTAACTGGAGTAGCACCAAATTGGAAAGATCTGGAGCTTTTCTCTTGTGCTTTGATATCCTCTTACTTACCCATCTGGGCTGCAACTTTCCCTTCTGGGCATTGAGCACAATCGTAGCAACAAACTTGCTTCCCCTCTTGAACAATCCTGCTGTGTCCAGTGGGGCAACTTTCAACACACGTGCTGCGTGGGACATTCTACAGATAAGCACAAGGAAGGGGTTTGTGAGAGAAATGCACTACAGCTATGATTTTTGATCCCAACCCCTTTGCACTAGAACACATTAGAAATCACCATCTCTCCACTTGAATACATACATCGAAAGATTAGCTGATAAGGGAAGGAAAAGGAGCTGGGTAAGCAGAGGAGCCAAAGTTATGCCTTTCACATGCACCTGTCTTTTCTTCAATAAATATCCCTCATTGTGCATCTTACTCATACTCTGAATTTGCATTTTCTGCCCCTTATACCTCTGTTTAATATTGCAGCATGTGTTCTGATTAATAAAAGCCAAGGCAAATTTCCATCCTTCACTTCATGAGCTAGGAATGTCTTTATCCCTGCATCAGGATTCTTGTTCTGAGGAGATATCAGTTTGGAATCTTTTCCATATTTAGAAACAAACTTTGCCTGGGAGAGAGCTGATGTGTAACCGGCATCTTACAGTCATTTCTAGAGCATTTTCACACAGCGGAACATTTGAAAATGTGACTCTCCATCTGTAGTGGTACAGTGCAATCTCTCCCACCTCATTCCTAGCTCTACTCGGTAGCTTATCGAGTTCAGAACAAAAAAACCCCAGCAGAATAATATGGTCTCTGTGTTCTTTTATACAATGGATACATTATGGACGTACTATGAATGAATGAATGAATGAAATCTGGCCCTCAAGTCAGAGTTGACGTATGGTGCTCCCTGGTGGGGTTTTCATGGCAAGAGACTAACACCGCTGGTTTGCCATTGCCTGCCTCCGCAACCCTAGTCTTCGTTGGAGGTCTCCCATCCAATTACTAACCAAGGCCAACCCTGCTTAGCTTCTGAGATCCGATGAGATCAGGCTCTCCTGGCCTATCCAGGTCAGGGCATGGACATACTATAGAATTTTGCAAATGGAAATCTGCTTACAGAAACAGAACCATTCCTAGTGCCCATCTCATGCTACTTTTTAATGGGTTACTTAAAAAGGAGAAGTGAAATGCAAGATGGCATAAGCAGCTCTAATATGTGCCTTATTTCTTGTAATCCTAGGGTGATACTTGCTCAGCTTTCACTCTGTGTATTGTAGGGAGCAAAATGGTGGGTTTCCCTCAATGATGCTAGATATCTGTATGTGTAGGCTCCTTCCAAGTGGTCCAGCTATCTCTCTGACCATGTAAACGTTGGATAAAGGTATAAAGTAAAAAATCCAATGAATGTATACTCACAGCATATAAGTTATGATTCAATTCTGCGTGTAATTTTTTGGGCTCCAGATTTTGGGGGCTTTTTCCCCAATGGAGAGCCAAGTATTCATAGCTGGGGAAGCTGTTTTTAAAGGTAACTCCACCAAACTCACATGGAACACAGTCATCCCACTACGCACATTTCCAGCCATCCCAAACCCCCCAAAGTAGCTAGGTTTCTGCTCATGTGCACCTCTCCACTGACTCCATGGCAGGAAACTACCAAGCAAAGTAATGACCAAGAAGCACAGAAGTGCTAATGAACTTTCTCCTGGACAGTTTATTTCTGGCATCCTTCCTTGTTGAGGTCAGTTTGAAAGTTCCCTTTGAAACCTCTCTGCTGATTTCTCTGAATGGAGGGAATAAATGGGACCAGTTGCCTGTGAAATCATCACAGAAAAACAAGGTCTTTAAGAGGGGATAACTATGGTCTGGATTTCCAGGGAATCAGGAGGTCACAGAAAGCTTTTTTTTTTTTTTAAGTAGTACCATGCATTTTAAAAAACATTCTCCATACCTGCTGAAATTTGTGATTCCATTTCAGCAAACTTCTATTAATACTGAACTCTTCACCTGAAGTTGCCTTAGATTCCATCCTACCAACCTGGATTTTTTGGAAAGATTGATTTGGGAATGTGACCAAGTTCAAAATATCATAGCCAGCTGCCAAGTTCCCATCTTCATCAAAAAAGATTTCATCTCCAGCACAGTTGTTAAAGTGAATATTTCTCAAAAATGAAAAAAGCTAGGTTGGAGGAGAAAGAGTTTCTGTATTTTAAAAATGTAGCAAGAAACACATGAATATATCTCTCTGTATTTTTTGACATGGAACCACTTGTTCTGCAACGGTGATTTGCAATTTTATTAATACTATCAAATATTAATTAGCCTGACCTTTTATTTGATAAAAATGCTAAAATTAAGTCTTTTTTGAGGGAAAAAATGAATACTCTTATAATTAAGATTGTACTTAATTTCCAGAGGGAACCCCCTCATAGATCTGACATCATAATCGTGAATCAGGATCCCTGATTTGACTCCCTGAACATGAAATTCCACCAGAATAGTAATTCAAGCATTCTTCTTTTGAATAAGAGCATTTGGGTCATTCTCTCATGCTGCTCATACATGACTGGAGCCACCTGAGGTATCTTGGAGATAAGCCCTCCATATAAATGCAAATCCAAGATACGATCATGTGTGAGCAACAGGTATGCATTTTTTTCCTCTCACACATCATTGTATACATCTTTGCACATGGAACAGTTTTTTTACATGGCCTGAATCTATAAAATGGCATTTGAGTTCTTGCACACAAAGCAGTTCATAATATGCAATTTAATAAGATAAGAACTGTGGTTATATATTGCTCTTCTAGACAGATAAGTGCCCCACTCAGAATGTTGAACAAAGTCAGTATTATGGTTGTTGTGGGTTTTCCGGGCTGTATTGCCGTGGTCTTGGCATTGTAGTTCCTG
Organism: Eublepharis macularius; assembly: GCF_028583425.1. NCBI lineage: Eukaryota > Metazoa > Chordata > Lepidosauria > Squamata > Eublepharidae > Eublepharis > Eublepharis macularius. The sequence goes on along the minus strand of NW_026559739.1, from coordinate 83,680 downwards.
ATGTTTCGCCAGCAGCTGTGGCTGGCATCTTCAGAGGTGTAGTACCAAAAGACAGAGATCTCTCAGTGTCACAGTGTGGAAAAGATGTTGGCAGGTCATTTATATCTACTCAGGAGGGGTGGGATTGAGCTGAGTCATCCTGTAAGAGTTTCCCAGGGTGTGGAATGCTAATGGCGGGAGGCTTCACTGTATCCTGAGGAGGTTCTTTTGCATATGGATTGGTGCTTGATGTGCTAATCTTCTCTGCAGGGCTATTGTCGGGTATAGAGTGTTTTGTTAGCCTGGTGTTTTTCAGAACTGGAAACCATGCTCTGTTAGCACATCAAACCCAGGATGAATCAAACAACCAAGGAAAAACAGTCTCCTACAGGAAACGTGTTTTTGCCATATATCAAAGGAATTACTGATCAGATGGGAAAGCTTATGAAAAAGCATAACCTCCAAGCAGTATTCAGACCCACCCGAAAAATACAACAGATGCTACGATCAGCAAAAGACAGTAGAGACCCCCTCACTTCTGCAGGAGTATACCGTATACCCTGCAGCTGTGGACAAGTTTACATCGGGACCACAAAGCGTAGCTTCCAGACAAGAAGAAAAGAACATGAAAGACACTGCGGACTTGGACAACCTGAAAAATCAGCAGTGGCTGAACATAGCCTAACTCAAACAGGGCACAGTATCTTATTCCAGGACACCAAAATACTGGACAACACTTCCAACTACTTTGTCAGACTGCACAGGGAAGCCATTGAAATTCACAAGCATAAGCAAAACTTCAACAGGAAAGAAGAAATCTTAAGAATGAACAGAGCATGGTTTCCAGTTCTGAAAAACACCAGGCTAACAAAACACTCCACACCCGACAATAGCCCTGCAGAGAAGATTAGCACATCAAGCACCAATCCATATGCAAAAGAAGCTCCTCAGGATACAGTGAAGCCTCCCGCCATTAGCATTCCACACCCTGGAAAACTCTTCAGGATGACTCAGCAAAATCCCACCCCTCCTGAGTAGATATAAATGACCTGCCACATCTTTTCCACACTGTGGCACTGAGAGATCTCTATCTTTTGGTGCTACACCTCTGAAGATGCCAGCCACAGCTGCTGGCGAAACGTCAGGAACTACAATTCCAAGACCACGGCAATACAGCCTGGAAAACCCACAACAACCATCATTCTCCGGCCGTGAAAGCCTTCGACAATACAAAGTCAGTATTATCATTATCTCTACTTGGATAATGAGCAAAGTGGCTTATCCAAGGCCCCCTGTAGAGCTTACAGCAGTAGCGGGATTCAAACCAGCAGAGTTTTTGCACACACAGCAGTTCATGACGGATGGACTGTGACCAAAAGAACTGTGACTGACCTGCCAGGGCTGAGCATAGAGAAGACCTCCTTCCTTCATCACTCTCTTCTGAGTTCTCGATGAATACATGGCATGGAGAGCATGTGCCACAGCATAGACAGCATTGTAGATGCCATAGCTGTGACCAGACATTCCCATTTCAAAGACAGTTCCAGGAACACTCTGGAGTTTCTCGTCTCCAGTACAGTTTTTGTTTTGGAGTGCATAAAGGTTATACAGTGGTAGTGAACAAAGAAACGCATTCATCCAGAACTGCTGGATGAAATAAATCTCAGATTGATATGGATTTAGGGTCTCAACGAAGTCCTGAAATCCTGGCACCTTATTTGTGTGCAGTGCAAAGGACAAACTGCCATTGAGGGATTTTGGTGTGAATTTACTCTCTACGAAAATAGATGTGACATCCCATTGAGAAGTTAAAATCCAAACTCGCTCTATTGGCAGCCCATTATAAATCTCATAATTTTCTAGAATTATTTGTAAACCATCCATCGACTGATTATCCCCATAGACAAGAATGACATTGAGTTTGTAAAACCAGATTTTTAGACCTATCCTCTCCAAGATTTTCCCAAGATAGATATTTTCCATGTAAATTCTCGATGTTGGGATAATTTCTTTAAACGCAATGCAAATATTACTCTGGAACAACTTTGGTATCAAATTTTGAAGGAACGCTTCTCCACTGTCATCATCTGATATGAGGAGACCAAGCCAATTCCATCCAAAATGCTTCAGGAGATGAACAATTCCAACACATTGAGGAGTTTCATTTGGAACCATCCGGAAGAGAAAATGGAACTGAGTTTTTTCATTCATTGCAGGGTCAAAGGAACCATAAGTGACCTAAGAAGAAAGATCATAACATTGTGAGATAAGACAAAAATCTTCATTTATTTTTGAAAATTTACTTCTTCCTCCAAGTAAATAATATAAATATATCTATTAGTGCTGTTCAGTCATCTAAGAAATGTTATACTTTGTAATGATCCTTATTATCTAAAAGTTCTAATCATGTTAGCAAGGTAGGGCAATGAATAACCCCAACTGATCATGGCTCCTTCAGGGCTAGGGCAAAGAATGGCACTGGATAATATGGACCTAGTGAAAGATATTGGCGTATCATTCCAACTTTCATGAATTGACCACAGGATCATGAACAGTGGACTAAACTTAGTGATCTGAGAGAGACAAGTTAGTGGAGAGGATTTCTGTTTCTATGTCTGTATTCTTTCATCTCTATAAATATACATACCTGTGGAATCTTGTATGTAGTTAAAATGTTGGCCATCTGGATGGAGTTTTGGGAGGTGAAGCCACCAATGACAGCCATTACTTTCTTCTTCCTGTCACAGTCGTAATTGACATGCCACTTTCGTCCTCTGAAGAGTAGGTACCTAATGCCTTGAGAGGTTCGCAGTGAGTTGAAAGCATTGTCATAGATGTGTGATCCCAGTGTGGTGTTGGGTAAGAGTTTGGAATTCTTCTTGATTTCATTAAAGGCAAAAACAAAGGCTAGAATATGCTGATAGTTTCTAGTCAATAACCTGCAATGAAAGTTTTGTGTAGTCTCTCAGGCCTGTATCATAAGAAACATTTGTGGTACACACAGGATATAGTTCAGCTCCTGTTAGAGCTGCCATTCTTTTTTTACCCCTCAAGAAGGAGAATTTCATCTGGCTCTACTCTCTCCAAGTCAGAAATTCAGTCATTGATGGAAAACTCCATCTACAGAATATTTGCCTTTTAGCACTTGAGATACTATTTTAATCTCGGTAACATCTCTTTCTGAATTACGGAAGTAACGTTGTCTTCAGTGCACAGATCTCAAATAAAGCCGGGGGTTTCAAAATTTGCCACCAGTCTCAGAGTGATGGTTTCCATGACAAAAATGAAGGGAACTAGAAATTCTTTGCCCAGCTTATTGCCAAACACCCCTTCCTTGCAGTTTCCCATCAAAGCTAACATACTCCAAATGTGTCAGGCAAAACATATCAGAATATAAAGACAGAGTGGACAAGATTGGCCACCACTTGTAGGATTATCAAAGGACTTCTTGAAATGAATGGAATTACATTAACACGACAGATCACAAAGCTCAGGGTTTTAAATGAAGGGAATTACACCATTTTTGTGTCCTCCATTTTTTTTTCATAACAACCTTGTGAAGTAGGACTGGCTGAAAGTACATAAATGGGCCCAAATCAGGCAGCAACCTTGTGGGACAGAAGGAGTTTCAAACCTGGATCTCCTCGATCCTGATCTTAGCTTCTTACCACTATACAAAACAGGGTTTGATAGTTCATGGAGGGTATTAAGGCAGCCCCCTCCCATTTTGAGACATCTAACTCACCCCCCCCCCCGAATAATCATGCCTGCCAGAGATAGATGGATGGACATAGGAAGGATCGGTGACTTGGGTTGACAGGTGGATGGTTCCTCGTGTTATTATAGATTACTATCCGTGTGTTCTGTGAACAGACTACTGAAAATAAAGGACAATTATCTGAGACAATGTGGAAGCTCTAATTTTGATGGTAGACATATGATTTTTGTTTCACACTTGGAAATCATCTTTTGATGACGCAATTAGCAAGTGCTGAACATGAAATAGCCCTTTGCAGTCAGAGTCTGCTGCGCTCTGCATTCTGATGTGTCAATTACATAAGAATGATTTTAAAACTTCGTGCTAACTTTTTAAACAATAAAGAGCTACTTACCATCCTATTGTGCCATAACTTGGTGGTTCTGTAAAGGCGAGTAAATACATTTTAAGGAATAAAGTGGATACACATCCTCCAATGATAATTTCCTCTCCAGATCTCTGCAAATGCTGTGGAACTCTTGGCTGCCGATTGATCACAGGTTCTGAACTGTTGCTGAAAGTATAAGGCAGCAATGGCTGGAGGAATAACAGCAGCAACATACTTCTGAATGCTAGACAAATATTGATCCACTTCCAGCTGAGGACCTTCATTTTCTCACATACATCTGTTAGCATCTTTGCAAAAAGGACGAGGCAATTGTCTGTCTGGTAACATTCACTCTTTGTTCCTATGTCGATTTTAATTCTTCACTTTTGCCCTTGGATTTATAGATACTTTTGTATTGTAAAAGTGGGATATACACTTTGGTTTGCAATTTCTGCTGTTTTTACAAGTATGGTTTCTGACTTAAAGATATAAAATATTCATTATAGACACTGCTAATTACTGAAGTATAGTCAAAATCCTCACCTGTATTATGGACAGGAAAGAAACAATATGAAATTAAGAACCAGAAGTTTATTCACAAAAATGTATTCACAAAAATATTCACAATAATGTAATCATTTTTAAAGCAGCAAAGATTAGAAACTGAAAAAGAAAATCCATAAACGGCCAGTATAACTCATCTGCCCAACACCTGCAGATGAACATCAACTCAGAAATAAGAAGTTTTTGCCCTCGTCTCTTTTCCAACATGGGCAAAAAGGACAAAATAGGAAAGCTACGTATGACAGATCCTGTCTGATGCAATTTTATCTCTCAGATCTCTGAGGTACAGGTTGGTTTTATAGACTGAACGTATAGTAGAAGCTCTTGAGCAGCGTTTACCTATTAATTTTCAAAGTAATCATCATTCATTAGCTGTGGACTTCAAAATAGGAGTTTAATTATATATTTTTAAATTACAGGGCAAATAACCTTCTTTCCTAAGGTCTCAAGGTTTCACCATGTATCTTGTTTTTCTCAAAAATTGCTAATGAAGTTTGTGTGGCTCCAAAATGGCCAGTGCTTTCTTTCAAGCCTTTGGTGTGGCTCCATTGCCACCCTAGTCGGAATGAAGAGGGAGACTCCAGGTTGGATCTAAGGGCCACTTTATTAACTATGTACAGCAACAATAAACCCACCACAGCAAGGGCCTAAAGCGGTAAAGGTCAGGGCCGGGATCCTCTGTGGACCTCTGCCCTGACCTGTCTGGGCGAGCCCCAAAGCCCCGGGTGTGACCCATCCACAGGATGGTGAGGACCCGGCCAGCCAGGCAAATTTGGTCACCCCCTTTTGAGCTCCTAACACCTCAGCTGTATAGCAGTAAGGTAAGGCATCTCCAGCGGGGGCTCCCGAAGGCAGCCTACCCCTGCCCCTGGCAGCCGTCAAAGCAGTACCAGGCCTACGGGCAGACCCCTCTTCCAACTAATAGGCAAGCGCCAAGGGTGCTCACTCTTCCCGCACCCTATCTAAACCCAAACCTGTCATGACACTACTAACAAGCACCACCCTAAGCCAATCACCTCAAAACCCCCATTGGTGCATGGTAGGCGAAAAAACCCCTTCATCCTGGACCAATCTGGATAAAAGGGGGAAAAAATCCTACCCGGCTCTGATAACAGCGACCAGCTAATCCTACAGCAAATACAGGGTGAGGAGGGTGGGCCGAGCTTCAAACGCTGACTGTGTCCGGGCCGGGGCAGTGCAGCCTCCTAAGGCTCCAGCTCTGCCCCTCCCAAACAAACCTTATAAGGAAGGAGGGGGGATGCTGGTGCTGCCTCCCTCCTTCCAGTGCAGCAATGAACGGCACCCGGCTCAAGCAGCTTGGCTGCACGCCGGGAAAGTGTCGTATTGCCACCCTAGTTGGAGGCCACGGGATCCAATGTGGCCTCCACCCTGATGTTTCTGGGCGAGCCCCAAAGCCCCGGGTGCGACCCATCCACAGGATGGTGCGGACCCAGTCAGCCAGGCAAATTTGGTCACCCCCCTTTTGAGCTCCTAACATCTCAGCCGTATAGCAGTAAGGTAAGGCCTCTCCAGTGGGGGCTCCCGAAGGCAGCCTGCCTCTGCCCTTGGCAGCCATCAAAGAAGTACCAGGCCTACGGGCAAACCCCTCTTCCCACTAATGGAGAAGCACCAAGGGTGCTCACCAGCCCACACCCTATCTAAACCCAAACCTACCAATGCCAGAGCCAAGCCTCTGCTTAGGCTCTGGCACCCCACTGATAGCCTAAGGCTAACCTAAGCCCTTGTGGCAGATCTTCCAAGAAGATGCTGTTGCCCTCTTCTGACAAATGCACACCATCACCTCTGTAGAGGCCGGGGACTTCGGCCCTGATCCGGGGATGAGGCAGATAAACACCTAACCCCCCCCCCCAACGCTTTTTGCACTGCCCTGTTAGCCTTCATCCTGGCCCACTCGATGGCTTGACGGCCAACTGCCTCCCTCCAAACTAGCCGCAAGATCATGGCCGATCACATGATCAGCACACCTGGCCAGCGTTCTGAGATAAGGCATAGGTCTGCCTGTGCTTGGGAAGACAAAGCCTTACCCTGCACTAACCCAAGATCATTCCCCCCTAAATGGATAACAACAATGTGGGGTGGTTCTCTCCATCTCCCACTGAACAACAAAGGCAACAGGCCTGACCACCGAAGGCCCCGGCGACCTTGCCACTCAATCGAGGCCCATTCACTCAGCCCCAACTGGGACCCAACTGGCGTCCTTCGTGCTTGGTGGGCATCCCAAAACACATAACTGTGACTGCAGATCAGGATCCTCTGTACGCCGCCACATGGCACAGGACCTAAGAAAAACAACCAACATCAAAACCGGGAAAGAGGACATACAGAAGAGCGATAGGCAGAAGACCTCCACCTGCCCACCTTCTGGATCACCTGTCCAGAGTAACCCATGGCTGCGGCAGTCAATGCCGCCCCGATCCTAAAAGAGTGGGTACCAAAATTAACCCTGTTTAAGCCAATCTTGGAGAGGGCACGCTTCATCACCACCCAAAATTGGTAACGGATCAACAGAGACCCATCCCTGTGCTGAAAGAGACAGCCATGCTCTGAGCCATGCAACTTCCAGTATCTTTGTAATGCCTGCATGGGACATAACTCAACCTCCGCACAGGAACCCAACTGCACCACAGTCCCCTTCCGCCCCGGTCAGTCTTAGACCAATGGATCTGGAGGGAGACAGAGACCTTCTCAAGTTTCAGGTCCATAGCCATAAGGGCACGACCGGAATTATCCCTAGAGGATTGAGCAACCAGCTCACTCACCCTCAAAGCCCCAAAAAAGGCCATCAGAGCAGCTGCGTGAAAGAGGGCTGCCTCATATCGGGAACTACAAATATCCCTCCAGACCACACTTAGACCCTTCAACACTGAAGGAGAAATCGGCTCTCTGGCATCATTACCAGCAGGGGCCTCTCTAGTCCAGCCCTCAAGCATCTTCCTGATCCGGAAATCGTTTGTGGCCTCAGGCAATCCCCGGGCCTTACTAACAAAGGCCTTACAGGCAAAGTTAAGGGAACTTACCAGCTGTTGAATCTCAACGTGGGACATCTTACGCTTGGTCCTAAAGGCCCGCAAACGAGCTCTGAGCTCGTCCACCTTGTCCACTGGCAACCTAAGGGACTGCAGGACAGTGTGCAACTCAATCCCTAAGAACGTCAGGACTGATGAAGGCCCCTCCATCTTTTCCTGTGCCAAAGGAACACCCAGTTCCTCGGCCAGGGAAACATAGGTTGACAGAAGAGCAGCGCATTGACCAGACCCTGCCGGCCCAATGAAGAAAAAATCATCTAAATAATGAGCCATACTGCGGCTGGCCGTCCGGCGCTGGACCTCCCACTCAAAGAAAGAGCTAAACCTCTCAAAGGCTGCACAGGAAATGGAGTAACCCATTGACAAAGCACTATCCATGTAATAGGAACCTTCAAAAGCAAACCCGAGGATTTCAAAATCCTCAGGGTGGACTGGAAGAAGACGGAATGCTTTGCCATTTCCGCGCCCACCCCACATATGCGCACCACCTTGACCGCTTGGTCAAATGATATGTACCACACCAAACATAACTGTTCTGGTATAGTGTCATTCACTGACCCACCCCTAGGGAACGACAGGTGGTAGATAAGGCGAAACTCACCAGCCGCCTTCTTACGCATAACTCCCAATGGGGAGACCCTAAAATTAGGCGTCGGAGGGGCCACAAATGGCCCCAAGACCCAACCCTCTGCGCATTCCCTCCTAATCTTCTGCCTAATTACATCCTCTTTCCCCCAAACTGAACATAAATTGTTAGCCATAAACGGGCGCCTTGGCCCCTGAACTGGAATCCTAAAACCAACTGTAAACCCCTGAACTAAAAAAAGCGCATCTTCCCGCTTGGGATAACTGTGCAACAGCTCCTCAAGGACCTTCAGCCTTACTGGGCTGAGTCCCTTTACCAGGAGGGTGCTGTCCACCTGAGCACCCCCTCCTGCCTTCTTGCCTCCCCATCCTTGCTTGGACTTGGAGCAAGCGTTATAGGGGTGGGGGCCAGCACAAGAGGGGCACTCATGTCTAAAGCGACACGGTTTCCTAAGGCAGGTCCTTTTGTACGCATACTCCCAGCATAGCAGCCGAGGTTGAACCTGCTGCCCCGCGCTGCCATGGGTACTGGTTGCCTGCGAAGAACGGTGGACTACGTGCCCACTGTCCGACCTGTCACCCAAATTAGGCTTAGCCGGGGACATTACCTGCAGCCATAGCTGCTGCTGAATGCGGTCCCACGGCAAGTTAGGGTTCATTGTTGCCCGCATTCGGAACTCCTTATCATACTGCATTCATGCAGCACCCAAAAAGCCAGTGTACTCCTTTAGAATAATGTTGAGGTATTGAAACAACTGAGGAGCCCTAGTTGGTTGGGCCCTGGTAATGACCCCCGCGTAAATCAAGAAACCCGGCAACCAGTTGTTCCAGGTCCTGTCAACCCACCTCCTCTTCAGACGCTCCTTATCCCTATCATCCATATCCTCCTTGTCTTTTTTCTCCAGCTCCCGAAAGAGAAGAGAAAATATATCAACATATTCCCCTTTAAGGTTCTCTAGCTGCCTGGGTCAGGTGGTCCCCTAATGGCAATACCATATCTCCAAATGGCAAAACGGTGAAGGGTACCTGTCCATAAGCAAAGGATGGATAGGGGCCAAAGCCCCAAGGAGATCCGGAGAACCCTGACCACCCCATAGGAAAACCCATATAAGCAGCTGGGGCTGCAACCCCCAATAGTGCAGGAGAAGTACACTGTTGCTGAGATGCAGACCCCCAACCTTGCTCAGCCCACACTGCCTGCCCCATCCCCTCAGTGGGCCCGGTATAAGGTTATGCAAGGCCCCTGTGCCAACCCCGTTGAGGCACCCACTGCCGCCTGTCCCCCGGGACCCCAAGGCCATGCAGGGCCCGATTGTGCCAGTGCTTCCTTACCCCGAACATCCACTGGCTCAACAGCCACAGCCACAGGTGGTGATTTGTCCGGCCACTCCTGCTCCACCTCCACTGCCGCTTCCTGGAGATCTACCTCTGCAGGCACCTTTGCACTACTGCACTCGCCTCCAGAGGCTCCTGCTGCACCTTCTAAAAGAGTCAAACTGCGTAAAATGTCTCTGTTAACCGCATTCCTGGAAGCAGAACGAATGGGCCTAGGCCTGCCCTCACCACGTGTTGCAGTTGCAGAGGTACCCTTTGCCTCCTCCAACGCAGTTAGCCCCCTCAATATATCCTGCTGACTAACAGCAGCATGCTCCTCATCGGCTGAAGACATGGGGAAAGAAGGTCTCCTAGCAGAAGCCTTCTTAGCCGGTTGCTTCCCCTTAGTGGGGCCAGCTTTTCTCTTAGGCGGCATGGCTACGAGCTAATGCCCTAACCCAATAACAGCCTACCAGTGCCCCAAGTGGCTGCAAAGTGAGCAGCTCTGCAAGTGATGCCGCTCAGAACACCCACAATATATATAAAGTAAGGCTGTTTGCAGCAACCTCCAATATATAGAGAGTGGGCTGATCAAATAAGCACCACCATATATAAACCAACCAATATATGGACTATATCCAGCATAAAGCTGAAAGTAACAGTGCCACGAAACCTAGAGTGGGCCTGCCTAGCAGAGCTACCACTCAGAGAGTCTGAAAAATAACACACAGGGTGGCAACTGAGGGGGTCAGGCCAGCAAGCAAAATGAGGCAGCACAAAATGGCTGCCCCTTTATACCAATGAGGCTGGCAAAAGGAAAATGGCCGCCGCAAACACCCAATAAACCTACCTTGTCCCCAAACGCTGGAGGTGCGATGGGAGAAATATCCCCCAGCCAATCCCCCAAACTCCCAAACACCTTGGTGATCAAGGGGTGGGGGTGGGGAGGCCTTGGGCCCAATTGAGGGGACGGGAAATCAGCCACCCTAAACCCCCCAACAGACCGCCGACACTCAAACCCTCTGTGCTAGCTTGCCAACTCCTTCCCAACTAGTGAAGGCCCAGCCTGCCTGAGCCCTCGCAATTAACTGCAACGAGCAGGGAACCGGGCGCACGAGGCCACAGCGGCAAACCCACTTGATGTGGCTGCGCAAATACCACGACCCCACTCAGCGCCAAGCCGCCGACCACTGCAGCAAGGCTGCCACTGGAGCTGCTCCCAGCCCACCGCTCTACTGAGTGCCGCAACCCCCGCCGCAGCCCAAACCCAGTGCTCCGCTGCCGACCGCCACAGCAAGGCCATCGCTGGAGACACTCCTGGCCCGCTGCTCTACTGAGGGCCGAAACCCATGCCGCGGGCCAAACTCAACACTCCGCTGCCAGCCGCTGTACCAAGGTCGCCACCGGAGCCACTCCCTGCCTGCCATTCTACTGTGGGCTGCAATCCGCACCGCCGACACCTCGTCCCCCGATGACACAGCACGGCCCTTGCAGCTCAGTGGGAGGATCATCCAGTCACTCCGAGCATCAAACGCCGACTGCGTCTGGGCCTGGGCAGCGCAGCCTCCTATGGCTCCAGCTCTGCCCCGCCCAGACAAACCTTATAAGGAAGGAGGGGGGATGCTGGTGCTGCCTCCCTCCTTCCAGTGCAGCAATGAACGGCACCCGGCTCAAGCAGCTTGGCTGCATGCCGGGAAAGTGCTGCATTGCTTTCACAATACCTTCCCTACCCTCCATTTTGGTGACTAGGCGTGCATTTTATTCCCTATCTCTTGATATTAATTAAACCTGGCCAAGATGATATAAAATCTTTGGACAGCATGGAACAAGAGGCAGTGATTGAAGGACACACATATCGATGTACATGTTTCTCCCACAAAGAGAAGCAACAGCTCCATGTGGTTGTTTTAGGTAGTGAAATAGTAGCTTCCCTCTGCTTCTGTCAGTGCTCGGATCTGAATTGGACCACTGAGCCAATTTAGTACCTTCCTGAACCATTCTAGTATCATATAGTAGAGTATATTATTCTTTTATTTCACAGAAAAAGCTTTCAAAGAAAGGAGATGCTAGAAGTTCTTCATCGCTATGTGAAATCAAGAGGCACAAGATGTATAAGAGGGATATTCCAACTTTCATTAATTCTATGGTGTATTTATCTCTCTTATCTCTGCAGTCCCAACTTTCAGACCAGCTCACACAGTTGCCCCAAAGACATCAGCTGCCAATGCCAACCCATTCCCAGGTCCTTTCTTCTGAATTCCTCTGTGGTAGATCACATTCTTGATATGCAGAAAAATAGATGTTCTGTCCTTGATACTTTGAGGGATCTCATTGTACATCTCCTGCAGAATGAAGTGGTAATGTCATATGTAAGTCACCCAATGAACTTCAGGTGGTAGAGGAACCTGAGTTTACTTTTCAAGGAATTTGTTGACCTGTACGTTTTCTTAGTCATAGTTCAATCCTAAGTGGAGTTACGCCCTTTGAGGAAATTTGAATGTGTCAGATTTCAGGAGCTGAGCAGGGTCAGTCCTGGGATGAGGGACCACCAAGGAAGACTCTACAGAGGAAGGCAAAGACCTCCGCTTCTCTCTTGCCTTGACAGCTCCTTGCTGTGGTCACCATAAGTTAATTGTGACTTGAGGGCACATATACACATATATTATATTATTATAATATATTGTATTATTAACACCTAACTGAGAAGGGAGGTAAACACCCTTGAAGATAGAGATAATATTCAACAAGATCTGAACATACTGGAAAATGCGGCAAATTTGAATGATGCGATTTAAAATGGACAAGTGCCAGCTTCAATACCTTGATAAAACAATGCAAAGCTGTGTGAACAGGATTTTGGGATATGGGTGGATGGGAAGGTAAATATGAGTAGTTAACGTGATGCAGCAACAAAAAACGGTGAATGCAATCTTGGGTTCTCTCAACAAAGTTATAATATTCAAATCACTCAGGCTGACACTGTCCCACTATAGACCATGTTGATCAGGCCCCACCTGGAGTATTGAGTGCAGTTCTGGAGGCCTCACTTCAAAAAGGATGTGGACAAAGTGGAACAGGTGCACAGGAGAGCAACCGGAGTGATCAGGGGCCTGGAGATCAAGTCCTACGAGGAAAGACTGAGGGATCCAGGAATGTTCTTTTTGGAGAAGAGGAGGTTGAGGGGAGACATGATTGCTCTCTTAAAGTATTTAAAAGGCTGTCACTTTGGACATGGAAGGGAAGTGTTCCTGTTGGCAACAGAGGAAAGGGCTCAAAATGGTGGGTTTAAATTACAGGAGGGAAGGTAGTGGCTGGACATCAGGGAAAACTTCTTCACATTAAAAGTAATTCAACAGTGGAATCGGCTGCCTAGGTGGGTTCCCCTGCAGTGGCAGTCTACTAGGAGCGGCTGGATGAATATTTCTCAGGGATGTTTTAGGTTTTTCCTGTATTGGGTGGCAGATTGGACTAGATGGTCTATAGGGCTGCTTCCCACTTCTATTCCATTCTATAACTAATTCATACCCTCCTAGGTGAATTTCATTTAGGAACTTGATGTTAATGGTTGTGTATATTCCTGCAGTATTAAGAATGCAGGGTTACGTTTGGGATGAGACGGTAAGTCTTGCTCCCAAGGCTCCCTAGTTTCTGTGCCAAAATGTCATCATCCTCATCCTCATCCTCATCCTCATCCTCATCATCATCATCATCATCATCGTCATCGTCATCGTCATCGTCATCGTCATCGTCATCGTCATCGTCATCATCATCATCATATTAAAACTTCCAAGGATAAAATCCATACAAACAACTAATTAAAGTTACCTTTAAGTTAAAAAACTTCCGCAAGAAATTTAGCAACGATAAAAATCCATACAAACTACTAATTAAAATTACCTTAAGTTTAAGAACTTCCACAAGAAATTTAGCAACAATAAAAATCCATACAATCTGCTGTTTAAAATTGCCTTTTAATTTAAGAACTTCTCCAAGAAATTTAGCAACTACTTAAAGTAATTTCAGGAACCGAATCATTTAGAAGAAACTCACATTTAAGGTTATTAATTGGATGACTTTTAGAGTTTAATAAATTAGAAAGCGAACATTTCCAGGCAGGTGCACAGGAGAGCAACCGGAGTGATCAGGGGCCTGGAGATCAAGTCCTACGAGGAAAGACTGAGGGACCCGGGAATGTTCTTTTTGGAGAAGAGGGGGTTGAGGGGAGACATGATTGCTCTCTTAAAGTATTTAAAAGGCTGTCACTTTGGACAGGGAAGGGAAGAGTTCCTGTTGGCAACAGAGGAAAGGACTCAAAATGGTGGGTTTAAATTACAGGAGGGAGGGTAGTGGCTGGACAACAGGGAAAACTTCTTCACATTAAGAGTAATTCAACAGTGGAATTGGCTGCCTAGGTGGTTTCCCCTGCAGTGGCAGTCTACTAGGAGCGGCTGGGTGAATATTTCTCAGGGATGCTTTAGGTTCATAAAAAGGGCAATCTAAAATTATACGGTCAACAGTTTTTAAGGAATTAAGTCCACACTGACATAGACACACTTGCCTCAGGATCCAGAGATACCTGCCGGAAAGCCTCCTGGAAGGGAATGCATTAACCCTGGCCAATAAAAAGGCTCTACGCTATAAGGGAATATCAAGAGCTTGGAGATAATGAGCCATCCTACCTGGAAGACTAATAAGGCTGAGCATGGCAGGAGAGCAAATACTGGATTGAGCTGGACACAGTTTTTATCGTTCAATGTCTATAAATCGTTGCTTGAGTGATTTACAGTGCAATCCTATGGAGAGTTACTCCAGTCTAAGCCCATTGAAATCAATGGCCTTAGACTGGAGTAACTCTCCATGTGATTGCACTGTTCAAGTTGTAAGATTCATCAGCTAAAGCTAAATCATCAAGAGCAATTCCAATTTGATTAAGTTTGAGTTTGATTGTAGCATCCCAGATCTACAATCCAAGTAAAAAATATATCGAATGCAAGAGTGTCAGAGTGTCAGTTTACCTGTCAGTTCTCTAGCCAGAGTTACACCATATTAACATGTGATAATCTATAGTTGTTTAGTTTCCCTCATTCTAGGCCCAGGTGGTGCCCAGGCCGCATATATCCATGGGAGAGAAGAATTCTTATCAGCCCGTTCCGGACGGAGACCTTGACGTCTTTTTCTTCCCATGCCTTCACAGACAGGACTGAGGGGGGAGGCTGGGAATGGGAGTTTGAAGTGTTGTTACTTTGGTTGTTATGGGTTTTCCGGGCTGTATTGCCGTGGTCTTGGCATTGTAGTTCCTGACGTTTCGCCAGCAGATGTGGCTGGCATCTTCAGAGGTGTAGCACCAAAAGACAGGGATCTCTCAGTGTCACAGTGTGGAAAAGATGTTGGCAGGTCATTTATATCAACTCAGGAGGGGTGGGGTTGAGCTGAGTCATCCTGTAAGAGTTTCCCAGGGTGTGGAATGCTAATGGCGGGAGGCTTCACTGTATCCTGAGGAGGTTTTTTTGCATATGGATTGGTGCTTGATGTGCTAATCTTCTCTGCAGGGCTATTGTCGGGTATAGAGTGTTTTGTTAGCCTGGTGTTTTTCAGAACTGGCAACCATGCTCTGTTCATTCTTAAGGTTTCTTCTTTCCTGTTGAAGTTTTGCTTATGCTTGTGAATTTCAATGGCTTCCCTGTGCAGTCTGACAAAGTAGTTGGAAGTGTTGTCCAGTATTTTGGTGTCCTGGAATAAGATACTGTGCCCTGTTTGAGTTAGGCTATGTTCAGCCACTACTGATTTTTCCGGTTGTCCAAGTCTGCAGTGTCTTTCATGTTCTTTTATTCTTGTCTGGATGCTACGCTTTCTGGTCCCGATGTAAACTTGTCCACAGCTGCAGGGTATACGGTATACTCCTGCAGAAGTGAGGGGGTCTCTATGGTCTTTTGCTGATCATAGCATCTGTTGTATTTTTCGGGTGGGTCTGAATACTGCTTGAAGGTTATGCTTTTTCATAAGCTTTCCCATCTGATCAGTAATTCCTTTGATATATGGCAAAAACACTTTTCCTGTAGGAGACTGTTGTTACTTTCTTTTCATGGGTCATTCTCAACAAAGCCAATGGCCTTACGCCTCTGGATTGTGGACACCTATAACCTGAGCATAATCTTCCAATAAACCTTTTGAAACCAAGAAACCTTGTGCTTCTTGCAGGAGGGGGAGATGAACTCTAGATAACTGGGATTCCATAGTCTGACAGTTAAGCAATAAAATCCCAATTCAGAAAGGTGTTAAGCAAGGGTGTGTACTCGCTCCCCTCCTTTTTAATGTTTTCCTTGCCGATCCAGCTCGGTTTTTGGAATCAGTGAATGGTCACCCACCCAAATTAGGAGGCCAATCAATACCCCTTCTTCTTTATGCCGATGATATTGTGCCAAAATACTATCATCAGACAACCAGGACCTTGTGGCTATTGACTGAGGCTTTAAGGCAATTGTGGAGACACATATCACCAGAAATTGTATGGCAGGGGCATCAGTCCCCTGAGGGGCAAAATAGGGTCGGTAAGTCCCCATCACTCCACAACCTGAAGCCAGAGATTAATTGTGTCAAGTCTGGATGGGTCCAGTGATGTCATAGGGTGGAAGTTGGTGATGTCACACTTAATAGTAGTAGTAATAGGTTTACCTCCACATCTTAGGTACTTCAAAGACTGGGCTATTTAGCTAACAACTGAAAACATTACATTTTTTAAAAAAGCGAAAAAATAACTTGTAAAATGTAACTAGAAGTTGAAGTGTCAGATTCTTATGATCCCCCATCTCCAATGTACATGTTCAGTGGTTAGCATACCACTGAATCTTCACTTCCTCAGAACTAGGATGGAGAAGGAGAAGGCATACCCTTTGGAAGCCTCAAGAAACAGCAAGAAAGCATCTCAAAGGCAGGCAGACCCCAAAGAGAGGAGGCTGCATTCCCAGTCGCCCTTCCTCCTGGTTTTTCCTACATTAACCATCCGCAAGGACAATATCATGGTGGAACCTAAATCACTAGAAGTGGAGGCAAAGAAGTGGACTTAATTTCCCTCATATATTGATTACTTTCCCACCCAGGGCAACAGCCCCATACCCATAGTATCTTCCAGTATCCCCCTTAAAATATGCCACCCAAAATGCTTGGGGAAGAGGGAATGACAGCAGAAGATACATTTTTTACTGAACATGCATGAGATTCATTTGCTGTTATTATTTGGTAATAAGACTCTTTCCAATGATACTCTATTGATACAGATTTTCCCTGGTCATTAATAAGATAGAAGAAATTGATTAAACAAATCTGTTTTCCTTCCTAGCTGCTTTCTGGTGTTCAGTTGAGATTTGAATATGATAACGTAGCATTTTGGGAAGAAGATACAAGCCAATAGGCCTCCACTGGAGGCCAAGATGGAGAAGATCTCCACGGCCACCATGTCTTTCCCTTTGGTGCTCAGATAGGTTGGGACAAACGAGAGCCAAACACTGCAGAAGACCAGCATGCTGAAGGTGATCAGCTTGGCTTCATTGAAAGAATCTGGCAATGTCCGGGCTAGGAAGGCCACCATGAAACTGATGATGGCTAGAAGCCCCATGTATCCCAGTGCAATGTAGAAGATGATATCTGAGCCTTCATTGCACTGTATGATGATATGGCTGATTTGGGAGTGCATGTCAAACTCTGGGAAGGGGGGTGAAGTTTCCAGCCACAGCGCACAGATGCCAGTTTGAATTAAAGAACAGGGAATGATGAGTGAGATGGCCAGTCTCTTCCCCATCCATTTTCTCATCCTGTTCCCTGGCTTGGTGGCTATGAAGGCAACCACCACAGTGATGGTTTTGGCCAATATGCAAGACACGGCAATGGTGAAGATGACGCCAAACAACATTTGCTGGAAAAGCAGGTCACTGTCCCAGGCTGGCCGATGAATAGGAAGGAGCACAGAAATTATACTGTATATGTATATACAGTATACACATATACAGTATAATTATACATATTTACATACGTATAATTTACATATACAGTAAATTATACTGTATATGTATATATACAGTATATATACTTGGGAAATAACTTGCAGAATGTAACTAGTACTTGAAGTGTTAGTGTCAGCTTCTCATGGTCTCCCATCTCCAGTGCATATATCCAGGTAATAGCATGCAATATACCTGGATCATGGTACATCATCAGCTAACTAAGATAAGGAGATTGGCTTATAATCGTATGACGAATCTTTTGCTGATTTAGTTAGAGGGTAGGATTATTACAAGAGATGTTGTAGTCCAGGATCCCCAACCTTGTTGAGCCTTAGAGTGCATCTAGATCACTTCCTTTATAGGAAATGCCTGCTTTGTAAGGATAGCCTGTATTTCATTATACCCCACTGAGACCCCTTTCCTCCCCTAAATCGGCCCTCCTCAGGCTCCACCCCCAAACCTCCTGGAATTTCCCAACATGAAGTTGGCAACCCTAGGTCCCCTGGATGTTCCTTGATGGCTCTTCTCCCTCTGCCGTGAAGCTCCCTTGGTGGCGCTGGGCCAGTCAGCCTTAGCCTAGCTTGTCTCACAGAAGTTTTATGAGGACATATTCATCGTGTTATTTATACCTGCTTGTCACCCTTTCATTCTCCTCTCCCCAAAGCCCTGGGAGTAAACAGTTTCACGTATGTCGCCATTCTGAAATCTCCATCCTCTGCATGTGTACTCGTGTTAGGTTGTTTTTACTGTACTTTGTAT
Organism: Eublepharis macularius; assembly: GCF_028583425.1. Taxonomy (NCBI): domain Eukaryota; kingdom Metazoa; phylum Chordata; class Lepidosauria; order Squamata; family Eublepharidae; genus Eublepharis; species Eublepharis macularius. The sequence continues at coordinate 65,350 of NW_026559739.1, read as the reverse complement.
AATTCAGACCTTTCACCAATGGCAGTTTCTGCTATGCCTCCATTCTGGAATCTCCTTTCTCTGCATACTTACATGTGCATGGTAGTGTTTTTCTGAATTTTTTATAATTGGAACTTTGACCAATGGAAGCTTAATGAGATTGTAACATTGATTTTAGATTAGGCTTGATAACTGGTTCTCTTTAAGCAGAAGGCCTCTGCTGTTGTAAGACTTTATCCCTGTGGTGGGTACGTGACTGCAAACAGAAAGACAGAAACTCAAAATTGTTGCTGATATCAATTAAAGGGTTTATTTGAAGACAGTGTGCAAAAAATACAGCAAGTGCAAAATGATTTGAATCAAATGCTTCATGCAAGAATAAACAGCAAAAGGAGTGGATATAAAAAATACCAAGAAGGAGCATATAGCTACACATAATAATAAGGAATTGCCAGGCATGCTATCCACAGTAACGCCATATTGTTTTGTTATGCTTCCTCACTCTGTAGTTTTCCAGTGTTGTTTGCCTGCACGTCCACAAAGAGACAGCTGTGTTCCCAGGACGGCCTTATCTAACAAGACTAGCTAGCGACCTTGGAAGTTTCCTGTGCCTTCCCAGGCTTCTACCCTAGCTGGGCAATGGTGGGGGGGAATAGAAGGAGGTTTTGATATATTGCAACATGTGACTAACACGTCATTCTCAACAAAGCTTCATGGTCAGCCAGAAGCTTTCATGCCTTTGGATTAATTATGGACACCTGTACTTTGAATATAACCTCTCAATAAAGACCCTTTTGAATCAAGAGACCTTGGATTTCTTGCAGCAAGGGGGGCGGAAGATGAAATCAGAGTAGCTGGAATTCCGTAAGCTGACAGGAGTGCATACACATTCTCCATATAGCTAAAGCAAATAATATAGAATACATAGGCAGTAAGCAAGTAAATCATGTTGGAATCTGCAGAATCTTTCTCAACCAGTTCTCAGTAGGGGACACACTGGGTAGCGGAGAGTTAAAGCACAGGCTGCTATGCAGTCTGAAGAGATCTGGAAAAGGTTACCAGAATACGAAAGCAAGCATAGTGCATATTAGCCATTCGCAAGACTTCTCAACCTTAAAGTTTTATTTCCCTCCCGACCACTCTCCTGCCCTTCTGCGTACCTATCCAAGGCTATTCAGGAAGATTTGACCCTCACAGTATTGGGGGCCTCTCAGGCACCAGAGGACTAGGAGGAGGGGAGCATAAGGCTTAGGTCAGCCCTTCATAGACCTCAAGAGAAAGCAAGAGAGAATCCTCAAGGCAGGTAGACCTGAAAAGAAAGGAGGCTGGTTTCCCACTCCTCTTGCCTCCTGGTCTTTCATACATTGACCGTCTTCAGGCCAATATCGTGGTGACACCACAGCCATTAGAGGTGGGGGTGGAGATGTGGACTTAATCCTACTATATAATTGAGTAAGCATGTTTCAGACAACTCCCTTTATAGTCTGGTGCACCACCAGAGGGCGCTGCCATGGAGGGAAGCCCAGGCAAAGCACTATGTCCATCCAAAAATGTGCCACAGATGGAAGCCCAGGATGGGAGCAGGTGGCAATGCCCACTCCCTCCTTGACCAGCCAGGAGGAGTGACAGAGGAGGAGGAATGCTGCCTATCTGCCCTCCCCTTTCTAGAGCCCGTTGTATTTTTCCCCACAGCGGGCTTTGTCTCTAGTTCCCTCATATATTGTTAACTTTCCCACCCAGAGTCAATGGCCCCCATACTCATAACATTTTCCCAAATCCCCCCAAAATATGCAAGCCAAAATTTTCAGTGTGGGGAGGTACTTTGACTGAGGAATATTAAGGTGAAATTATTCGTGTTAGTGTTTGGCCCACAGTGTTAAGGCTCCATGCCCTCCAATGAGTTTGCCTCTATATAGATTTTCCCAAATCATTAATAGATAGACAAAAGAGAAAGAAACTGTCTAAAAATATCTGAAGATTTATGTGCCAGTTATTTTTTCCTTACTAGCTGCTCTCTGGTGTTCAGTTGAGGTCTGAATATAATAATGTAGCATTTGGGGAAGAAGATACAAGCCAATAAACCTCCACTAGAGGCCAAGATGGAGAAGATCTCCACGGCCACCATGTCTTTCCCTTTGGTGCTCAGATAGGTGGGGACAAAGGAGAGCCAAACACTGCAGAAGACCAGCATGCTGAAGGTGATCAGCTTGGCTTCATTGAAAGAATCCGGCAATGTCCGGGCTAGGAAGGCCACCATGAAACTGATGGTTGCCAGAAGACCCATGTAGCCCAGTACAGTGTAGAATATGAAGTCTGAGCCTTCATTGCACTGTACGATGATATGACCCATTTGGGAGTGCATGTCAAACTCTGGGAAAGGGGGCGAAGTTGCCAACCACAGTGCACAGATGCCAGTTTGAATTAAAGAACAGGGAATGATGAGTGAGATGGCCAGTCTCTTCCCCACCCATTTCCTCATCCTGTTCCCTGGCTTGGTGGCCATGAAGGCAACCACCACAGTGATGGTTTTGGCCAATATGCAAGACACGGCAATGGAGAAGATGATGCCAAAGAATATTTGCCTGAGAAGGCAGGTCACTGTCCCAGGCTGGCCAATGAATAGGAAGGAGCATGGGAAGCCAAGCAGCAGAGAGGAGAGCAGGACACAGGTGATGCTTCGATTGTTGGCTTTGACAATGGGGGTGTTCCAGTGTGTGGCAAAGATCCCCATCACTATAACTGTGGCCTCAAAACATAAAACAGCGATAGAAGCCAAGCCTGCTCCCATGGGGTCCTCGTAGGATAAGTAGGTTATGATTTTGGCAATGCACTGGTCCCTTTTCTCATTTGGATATTCATCTTCTGGGCATATCTCACATTGGTCTGCATCTGAAATTCATAATTGTTACAATCATTTATGAATGTGCTGCTGCCCATTTTAATCACTCCTAATTCTGCCCCTGGAACGATGCTACTGAGAAGGGTTGTTCAGAGAAATTCTCTTCATTCCTCTTTACTCAGTTTCTATGGAGAATTCCCCATTGCCATGAAGGAAGGGAATGGAGAGATCCTGGCCAGGTTATGTGCAGATGTTGCCTGCTAGTCTTGCAACAGAGGTTCAGATTCTTCAGATAGGTATTTATACCTTGTTTAATTCACCCAAAACTAAGGATGGGAGCCTCAAAATTGGACACTGGCTTCTGTATAGTCCTGTGTGTTGCGATCATGAAAGGAATTGGATCGTCCTACTGACATAATTGTGGGAGTTGCAGTGCCAAAAACAGAAGGAATCAGAACATCTTGGCACAGATTAGCTCCGCTTTACTATTTCAAATGAAGCAAATTTACTCTTGAGAAGCCAGCAAGGGCAGCATAGGCAGGCTTGGTGGATCATCCTTTCTGTGAACAGCTTCCCTGACCCATTCAGAGCCTGTGTGAAGTAGTGGGTTAGAACGTCGGACTAGGATCAAGGAGATCCGGGTTCTAATACTGCCAAGGAAGATTGTTTACCGACTGTGGGTGGGTCACACCCTCTCAGCCTGACCTACCTCATAGGGCTGTTGTGGTGAGGGGATTGTGGAGAACTAAGTCAGCTATTTTGGGTCCCCGATGGGGAGAAGTACAAGTGATGATGACGTTTGTTATAAATCTATTTTGAGCTACAGCTCACCAACAAAAGATGGTGGCTCTTGCTGTAGCTTCATCCGCTTTTGCTGCAGCTTTTTGGGCAGGAGGAAGAATTGCTTCTTCAGTATTCAAAGTACTGTTAAATATCGAAAGGAGATGGCGCTTCCAGTTGGTGTACGGAGGCCCAGTACAAGAGAAAACAATGGCCAGGGCTGAAGTTACAACAGGGTACAATAATGTCTTTTCGAAGAGAAATAACAGAAAGGGCTCCATCTATGACTATTTTTAAGGAAATGAATTTCATGAACACAAATTCACCTCCCCTTAACAAGCCTACTTCTGAGTTTACGCAAGGGAGACTTATTTAATATCAGCGCAGAATACTTTCTCAGTATTGCACCCAAAGTTGTTAAAGAAATTTAGTGTAACAGAATTAGTGGAGCCCACAAATGGGAATTGCCATTGTGATGCGTCTTCACACTTCCTTGGAGCGGATTGCTTAGACTGCACCCACTTTGGATGGACCTGGGATGATTTGCAGTCCTTTTGGACACATGTTACCTTCACTGGCCCTCATTCTCTGACACATATATTTTAGTCTTAATTGTGTCTTCCATGTGCTAACTGCGTAGAGAATCTCTTGTTATGTATAGTTGAGTCCGGAGTCTGCTTAGACTTTCCAAAGATTTGGCTTGATTACAACAACATGGTTCATGTGAACAAGATAAGTGTAAGAATGACGTGGTGGGGGGCTCACTTCCATTGTTCCTCAATTCATCTCATTGCCAAAGCAAACAGCTCTTCCTTGCTTTCCTCCCGCACAGTTTAGCTGCTGGTGCTTCAGAAGAGCCCTGGAGACACCACCCTTCAGCCGTCCAGAAACAATTGTTCAGAAACAGCTGCCACTATCACAAGAGGACACTCGATTTGAAAACCCCAAATGTTTTATGATCGGCAGAAGTTCCCATGGCAGCCATGCTGGACACAACAGTCATTTTATTGTGGTACCCACAACCTATCCTCAAAAACCCAACAGTTCTCATGGCATCAACTATGTTAAGGAACACTGTCCTAAGTGGACGTTTTGTTTATACATTAGAAAATAGGAAGGGAAAAGGGAAAATTTACATCTGGTGGAAGTAGGTCATAAAACTCTCATTGACTGTCCATTTTCCAGAAGGTAGAGATTGATAAATCCCTTGGTATATTCAGTGCACAGACAAGTTCTAGTAATGGGAGTAGGATTCAGTGCACAGACAACTTCTAGTAATGGGAGATTTTCTCTTGTAATTGGATCCTTTTACTTACCCATCTGGGCTGCAATTTTTCCTTCTGGGCATTGAATACAATCGTAACAACAAACTTGCTTCCCCTCTTGAACAATCCTGCTGTGTCCGGTGGGGCAGCTCTCAACACATGTGCTGCGTGGGACACTCTAAAGATAAACACAAGGAAGGGGTGGGAGATGGAAATGCGCTTCTTTTTCATTACAGCTATGATTCGTGATTCGAAAACCTTTGGCTAAGGAATCACATTCTCCCCACGTACATACATTCATACAAAAATGAAACAACCGAGAAGAGAAAAAAAATATCTGGGCAAGCAGAGGAACAAGGGTTATGGCTTTAATGTGCATCTCTCCTTCCGCTAATCTTGCATCTATCTCATCCTCGGAATTTGCACTCTTTGACACTTCCATTCTGATTAATAAAAGCCAAGCCAAATTTCCATCCTTCACAGCATGAGCTAGAAATGGTTTCGTTCCTGACTCAGAATTCTTTTTCTGAGGAAGTGTGTGTGCAAAGTGCTATTGAGTCACAACCATCTTATGGCAATGCCAGCAAGGCTCTACCAAGGCAAGTGAAAAATAGAGGTGGTTTGCCATTGCCTTGATACTGAGGAAATACTAGTTTAGAATCCTTCCCGTAATTAGAGGCAAATCCTGCAAGCAATAAAACTAAAACATTAGGGAGAAAGTTGTTGTATAACCTGCTCCTGACTTTGCTAGTTTTTAATTTCTAGAAAATTTTCAGACTGACAAAGATTTACAATTGTGAACCTCCATCTGTAGTGGTATGTGCCCTCTCTCCCACTTCATTCCCATCTCGCTGGCTTGTAGAATCCAGGACAAAAAAATAACCAGAATAACGTGGTCTCTAGACTCTTGTATACAATGGATATGTTGTGGACCTACTATGGAATTTTGCAAATGTAAATCTTCTGATGGAATCAGAAACATTCTGTGCCCATTCCCCATGACTTTCTTATGAATTATGGGAAAGGGTGTAAGGTTTGTGAGAAGTGAGATTGAAGATGGCATATCCACCTTGGAGGTATTTTACTTCCTATAGTCCTTGAGTGATAGTTTCTCTGCTTTCACTCTGTGTTGTAGGGAGCAAGATGGCGCATTTTTCTCAAGGATAATAGATATCATTACGTGTAGGCTCTTTTCGAGCGGTTCCTGCTAACCATGAGACCATGTAATGTTTGATAAAGGTATAAGATAAGAAATCCAATGAATCTGAACTAACAACATATAGGTTATTATTGGAGGTGTGTTTCTAGAAAAAATTTGTTGTGGTTTTGGATCTGGGTAAAGGAGTGAATCCCCTCCCAACCTGGCAATTTCTATTTTGTGGCTAGGATGTTACTAGTTTATGATTCAATTCCAGGTGTAGTTTTCATGCTCCATTCACACCCGTTTATTATTATTAAGAGGGATATTGTCCATTTGCTAACCATTTGCACTATACTCAAATGTTATAACTTTACAGGACTGTGCAGATACTCAGGAGAGAATTCAGGCACGAGGAAGAGGTGACATATGAACCTGCTCTCTCTCTGGCTCCATCTCCCTAAGCCATGTAAAGAAAACTCGATGGACTGCATAGGTCCACGATCATGTCTGACAACAGTGCATGCTATTTTATGGCTCCAGAGGAGAGGAATTGGCTATAACTTTGGAGAATATTTCTATGGCTTGGATTTCCAAGGATATAGGAGGTCATAAAAAGCTTCTTCCAGTTTTGAAAAAAAAGGGTCATGCATTTTTAAAAATATTACCCATACCTGCTGAAATATGTGATTCCATATCAGCCAACTTCTATTAAGAGTAAAGTCTGCATTTGAAGATTTAGATACTATCCGACCAACTTGAATTTTTTGGAAAGATTGATTTGGAAATGTGACCAAGTTCACAATATCATAGCCAGCTGCCAGGTCCCCATTTTCGTCAAAAAAGATTTCCTCTCCAGCAGAATTGTTAAAGTGAATATTTCTCAAAAAAGAACAAAACTAGATTGGAGGAGAAAGAGTTTATGTTTTAATAAAATCTAGTTAGAAATTATGAAAACACCTTTCTGGAATTTAACATGGAACCCGTTTTTCTGAAATACGGACTTGCAACTATATTACTTTTATAAAATATGAATTAGGCTGGTTTTTTATTTGCTCAAAATGCAAAACTTAAAAATAAGAGGGGAGCTGCCTCATAGATGAATCTGTTACCCAAAAAGAGATCTCCTTAATTAGTTGAGGGAATTTGGATTAAGGAGGCAGTGAGAAGGGGTTGCTGGGATTCTCCCAGTATGTCTATGGTGATTGTTCCCTTAGAGAACTCTCAAATAAACAGGAAGATGTTCAAAAGGAAGAGTTTTTTATTAACAGAGAAATAAAAGGTAAGCATAAAGAAAAACACACTTGGCATACAGACATATTGTGACAAAAAGAACTGTGACTGACCTGCCAGGGCTGAGCATAGAGAAGACCTCCTTCTTCCATCATTCTCTGCAGAGATCTTGATGAATGCATGGCATGGAGTGCATGTGCCACAGCATGGACAGCATTGTAGATGCCATAGCTCTGACCAGACATTCCCATTTCAAACACAGTGCCAGGAACGCTGTCAAGCTTCTCTTTCCCTGTGCAGTTTTTGTTGTGGGGCCCATAAAGGTTATAGAGTGGCAGTGAACAGAAAAATACACTATACCAGAACTGTTGGATGAAATGAATCTTAGATTGATATGGATTTAGGGTCTCAATGAAGTCCTGAAATCCTGGCACCTTATTCGTTTGCAGTGCAAAGGACAAACTGCCATTGAGGGATTTTGCTGTGAATTTCTTTCTCGGGAAAACAGATGTGACATCCCATTGGGAAGTTGTAATCCAAACCCGTTCTATAGGCACTCTATGATCAATTTCAAAATAAAGTAGAATTGCTCGGAAGCCATCCATGTTCTCATCATCTCCATAGACGATAATGATGTTGAGTTTGCTGAACCAGATTTTTAGACCTATCCCCTCCAAGATTTTTTCACGATATCTATTTTCAGCAGAACTTCTCACTGTCGGAATACTTTCTTTCAAAGCAATGCAAATGTTACTCCGGAACAATCTTGGTATCAGATTTTGAAGGAAGTTTTCTCCACTGTCATCATCTGATGTGAGGAGACCAATCCAATTCCATCCAAAATGCTTAAGGAGATGAACAATCCCAACACATTGAAGTGTTTCATTTGGAACTATCCGGAATAAATAAGGGAACTGAGTTTTATCATTCATTGTAGGATGAAAGGAACCATAACTGATCTAAGATGAAAGATCATGACTTTATGAGACATGACAAAAAACTTCATTTATTTTTGAAAATATCGTTCTTCATCCACATACATACAAACATAAATATCCATTTGTTCCATTTGGTTAGCTACAAAATGCTATACTTTGTAATGATCCTTATTATTTAAAAGTTCTAATCAGGCTGTCAAGGCAAGACAATGAAGAACCTCAATTGTTTATGGTTCGTTCAGGCCTAGGGCAGAGAATGGCCCTGGATAAGATGGTTAAGTACACACCAATACAAGGAAGTGTGCCAACACAGCTATTATTATTATTGCAGCACAAGTAAATTATACAATCAATATAAACACAACAGTTTCGATTCCATTCAATTCAATGTGGCTGCAAACTTGTTCCAATAGACTGAGAGAGTCAAGTCCCATATATTAACGGAGCCTCTTTATCACAGGCTGCAAACGGTGCCAGTTGAAGTTAATCGGTGGCGTCCAAGATTTATGAGCTCCAAGGTGGCGACGAGCTATACCGGTCTATTCCTTTCGGCTCGTTTCAAACCCAGTTCTTCATCAGGCCACCAATGTCCTACAATTTATATCACAAACTATCAGTAATCAGCCCAATATTGGCTGCCCCTGTGTTACCGTCTGCCAGTTCATACTTACAGTTAATCAAAGTATTTCGTATCCAAACTCAAAAAGCATTCCGGTTTACATTCAGGTTTACATTTACAGATCCAGCTCCCGAGTTAGGTGCGGGGGGCATAAATATCCACCATTAAATACAAGCCACTAGGACAATTGTCAATTACCATACAATTAATTGATTTAAAGACATATCAGTACCAGATACATTTATTTCAAATGACTAATGTCTGAGTGGGACCTTAACAAGGGAAGGGGGGGGGGGAAAGGAGAGACAAAAGAAAAAGAAAAATGGGAAAGAAAAGAGAAGGAAGAAGAAAGAAAAAACAGTATGAAAAGAAAAAGAAGCCAGAAAGGGGGGAGGGAGCAAGGAGAGGGGGGGAGGGAGGGGGAGGGGTTTGCTGAACCAGATTTTTCTTTTTTCTTTTTCTTTTTTTTTCTTTTTTTTTCTTTTTTTTCTTTTTTTTTCTTTTCATACTGTTTTTTCTTTCTTCTTCCTTCTCTTTTCTTTCCCATTTTTCTTTTTCTTTTGTCTCTCCTTTCCCCCCCCCCTTCCCTTGTTAAGGTCCCACTCAGACATTAGTCATTTGAAATAAATGTATCTGGTACTGATATGTCTTTAAATCAATTAATTGTATGGTAATTGACAATTGTCCTAGTGGCTTGTATTTAATGGTGGATATTTATGCCCCCCGCACCTAACTCGGGAGCTGGATCTGTAAATGTAAACCTGAATGTAAACCGGAATGCTTTTTGAGTTTGGATACGAAATACTTTGATTAACTGTAAGTATGAACTGGCAGACGGTAACACAGGGGCAGCCAATATTGGGCTGATTACTGATAGTTTGTGATATAAATTGTAGGACATTGGTGGCCTGATGAAGAACTGGGTTTGAAACGAGCCGAAAGGAATAGACCGGTATAGCTCGTCGCCACCTTGGAGCTCATAAATCTTGGACGCCACCGATTAACTTCAACTGGCACCGTTTGCAGCCTGTGATAAAGAGGCTCCGTTAATATATGGGACTTGACTCTCTCAGTCTATTGGAACAAGTTTGCAGCCACATTGAATTGAATGGAATCGAAACTGTTGTGTTTATATTGATTGTATAATTTACTTGTGCTGCAATAATAATAATAGCTGTGTTGGCACACTTCCTTGTATTGGTGTGTACTTAACTATTGTGGAAGTGTAATCTTCTCCCTTTGTTTTGCCTGGATAAGATGGCCCAAAGAAAGATATTGGCCTGTTATTCCAGCATTCATGAGCTGAGCTTAGAATCCTCAACAGTAGACTAAAATGAGCCTTCTAATATTAGAGATTTTAAAGAAAAGGCTTAATGGAAAGGATTTTTGTTCCTATGTCTATATTTCTGCATGACTCAACACACGTACCTGTGGAATCTTGTATGTAGTTAAAATGTTGGCCATCTGGATGGAGTTTTGGGAGGTGAAGCCACCAATGACGGCCATTACTTTCTTCTTCCTATCACAGTGGTAATTGACACGAATCGACTTTTCTCTGAAGATTAGATCCAGAATGCCTTGAGAGCTTTGCAGTGGATTGAAAGCATTTTCATAAATCTTTGATCCCAGTGTGGTGTTGGGTAAGAGTTTGGAATTCTTCTTGATTTCATTAAAGGCAAAGACAAAGGCTAGGATATGCTGGTATTGTTTACTCAAAAACCTGCAATGAGAGTTTTGAGTAGTCTTGCGCCCCTGTGTCATAAGAAACAATTGTAGCTTCTTTATTACAATACTAGTTATGGCAACAGTATATTGTTCAAATACTTTTGGAGCTGCCATGCTTTCCCGCTCCCCTCAAGAAAGAGGAATGTAACTGAGGCTACTATTTTCACCCCAGGAATCCAGTCACCGAATGTCATGTTAGGTGGGTTGCCATGTTGTTTTGCAGTAAAATAGCAGGATTCAAGTCCAGCGGCACCTTAGAGACCAGCAAGATTTTCAGAGTGTAAGCTTTCGAGAGTCACAGCACCCTTCTTGAAACACTGAATGAAAATTCTGTCTAAAGAATATTTGCCTCTTAGCAGATGAGAGACCGCCTTAATCTCAGTATCATCTCTTTCTGAGTCTCACTGCTCTGACCATGAGGACTGATTAAATCACCAGAATGTGGACGGAGCATTAAAAATAAGAAATATATTGATGGCTATTGCAGAAGAGTTATTAGTGATGACCTTCAAAGAGGTCTGGTGTCTCATAGAAATGTATGCTGTCTGCTCCCCCAGGGAACAAAGTGGGCCCCTTGTGCGATGACCTCAGGAAGAGAGAAAAGGCCCAGAGAATGGCTCATAGGTCAGGCCTCTGAAGGACGCTGCTTGATATGAATTCCCTGGCCAGATAAGCACACAAGCCTCACAGCAGCAACTCTTCCAAATGGTGGGTGATGGTCAGGTGATCGATTAGAAAGAACCTCTAAGGGTTCTGCCACTTCCTTTCTTCGCATAGGATTGTGGCACTATGAGTTTAGCAGAAGCACTGCCCTACAGGCACTGACAAGCACAGTTCTGGTACCCTGAAAACTGGGGACGGTTGCATTTTCCACTGCACTCAAATTTGTGATATGCTGGGAAACTTCAGTTTCTCTACTGTGGGATCATTTTTCTGCAACTGAATTTTTTTTTGTGACAATCATTATTTGATGGTTTTGAAATGCTGACAACAAACACGAGCATTGTCCAGGTGTTTAGCATGTTACACCTATGTTAATAATCTAAACATCTGCAGACTTAGTGTTGGTTCACCCTGCATTTCAACAGAAGCCAGGTCATGGAAGTTGGTAAGCACCCCGTGTTTTTTGTCAAATGGGATATTTTTAATCCTCCCTGTCTGTGCCGCCAACGCTTTCTGGCTTCTCATGATTAAACCTCTGCTTCCATTACAAATAGCAGAGAGACACTGCAGAGCTAATCTATTCTATGCCAGAATCGTCCAACTGCCTTTCTTTTTGGCATTGCAATTCCTACTGTCATCCTGAAGTGGGTGGCCCATTTTAATACTCCCGGCTTTATTTTGGTTGAATTGTGCCCTCCCCAGACAACAGTGGCTTCCAAAGAAAAAGTGGAGGGGGATGGTGGTCTGGGGAAAGTTCCAATTCCATACAAATTCCTCCCTCCTTTTTTGGCACTATGACACTTATGACCATCCTAAAGCTGGTGGCCAATTTTGAAATGTCTAGCTTTCTTTTCAGAAGAATTATGCCTGCCACTGAGAAACTGAAGGACATACGAATGGGCAGCCTTGCAGATTAATGGGTGGATGGTTCCTTATGTTATTATAACAGTAAAGAGCCAAGTTGCACCTTAAAGACTAACCAACTTTACTGTAAACATTACAATAAAGTTGATTAGCCTTTAAGGTGCTACTGGACTCTCTACTATTTTGCTACTACAGACTAACATGGCTAACTCCTCTGGATTTATGTTAATACAAGTGACTGTTCATGAAATTTGTGAACAGACTGCATGGAAAATAAAAGGAAATTCTGTGAGACAATAGTTTTAAATGTATGACATTCATTTCACAGTTGGAAATCATCATTTTCTAAACATGAGTGTTTGAAAAGGCACTTCACAGTCTGAGTCTTCTCCGCTCTGCATTCTCATGTTTTAATTACACTAGAAAGGTTTAAAAACTTGAGGCAGACCTTTTAAACATTAAAGAACTACTTACCATCCTCTTGAGGAAATCTTTGGACGTACTGTAAAGCTGAGTAAAAACATTTTGAGGTGTATAGTGGATACAAATTCTCCAAAGATAATTTGCTCTGCAAAGTTCTGCAAATGCTGTGGATCTCCTGGCTGCCAACTGCTTATGGATTCTGAACTGCTGCTGGAAGTAGAAGGCAGCAGTGGCAGGAGGAGTAACAGCAGCAGCATACCAGCAAAATATTGGTCCACTTCCAGGTGTGGACTCTCATTTTCTGACATACATCTGCTTGCATGTCTGAGAGAAGGACGAGCCAATCGTCTGCCTTGTAACTTTTACTCTTTGTTCCTATGCCGGTTTTCCTTCTCCACTTTTGCTCTTGTATTTATAGATAAAGTTTTTGTAAACACAGGCTATATACTTTTCAATGCAACATATGCTCTTTTTATACGTTATGGTTCCTGACATAAATATATATATATATATATATGTAAAATGTACAGTGTTATTTACTGAGGTACCCCCAAAATCCACACCTGTAATATTTACAGGTAGGAAAAAATGATATGAATGTAAAGGATCAGAAGTTTTATTCGCACACAAGAGGAGAAAAAGTGTAATTGGTTTTTAGAGGAGAAATTGAAAAAGAAAATCTATAGACAGCCGATGGAACCCTGCTGTCCAATACCAGCAAAGTACAATGAATTCAGATATAAGAAGTTGTTGCCCTCACGCCTTCACTAATTTAGGCATAAAGGATGAAATTGTAAAGCTTCATGTAACAGATCCTGCCTGATGCAGTTCAGTCTCCCAGATCTCTGAGGTGCAGGTTGCTCTTATAGACTGAATGCAGCAAAGCCCAAGCTCTTGAGCTACATGTGCCTCTTGATTTTCAAAGTCATCATTCACTCGCTGTGCATCTACAAAAGGGATTTTAATTATAGTGTTTTGAATAATTGTAGGGCAAATCAACTTCTTTAGTAAAGCCTCAAGGTTTCCATGCCGCTGTGTACCTTGTTTTTCTCAAAAATTATAAATGATGTTTGTGAGACTGCAACAGGCCACTGCCTTCTTTCAGGCCTCTGATGTAGCTCAGTTAGCTGTGCGGCTTTCAGAATACATTCCATCGCAAAACCTCCATTTTGGTGACTTACAGTGCAATCCTATGGAGAGTTACTCCAGTCTAAGCCCAATGACTTCAATGGGCTTAGACTGGCGTAACTCTGCATAGGATTGCACTGTATGTCTGCATTTTATTCCCCTATCCTTGGATATCAAGTACACCTGGGTCAAGATGATATAAAAATAAAGCCGCAGTGATTGAAAGATACCCATATTGATAAGCATATATTTCTCCCCAGTAGGCAAACAACAGCTCCATGTGGTCAGGTGAGAAAACGGTGAGAGGTTAACTTTGATCTTCCCTCTGCTTCTGTCACTGCCCTGATTTGAACAAGACTCCTGAGCCAATTCAATACTTTCCTTAACCTTTTCCCCTATATTGTGGTAGAGGAAGTTATTGAACTTGTTCACTGAAAAAGCCCTCAAAGAAAGGAGGTGCTAGTAGTTCTTCAGTGCTATGTAAAATCAGGAGGCACAAGATGTGTAAGATGGATATTCCAACTTTCATGAACTCTGGTGTAGCTAACTCTCACCCCTCCTCAGACCACAAAGCAGGGGCTTGTTACACTTCCTCAGTCTACAAACTAGCGGCAGGTTACAGACAAGGTCATACAGCTGCGCCAAAGATACCAGTTGCCGATGCCAACCCATTCTTTCTTCTGAACTCCTCTGACTCAGTGGAAGATTACATTCTTGATACGAACAAAAATGGGTGTTGATGGATCTCAGAAGAAATGTATGTGTCCTACAGAATGAGGTGGTAATGTTATATATATATATATATGTTACACAATAAACCTCATGTGGTAGAGGATCATGTTTTTGCTTTTTCAGGGATTTGTTGGCCTGTATGTAGCTCAATCCTAAGCAGAGTTAAACCCTTTAAAAACTATTGAAATCAATAAGCATGTGCGAGTGTAACTCTCCTTAGCTAGTACTGCCGATATGCCCTGACAGGTTTGTGTGTGTGTCTATATCAGCAGTTTATGGATATAAAATATTATAAACCCCTTCCTCAATGTGCCAGAAATATTGCCCAGCCAGGCAGAACAGATGCCAGCCTCCTGCCTGAAGACAGGACATTTACTAGACTGTGAGTCAAAAATGGCCTCCCCCGCTCTCTTTCCCTTACAAATACCCTGCTAGGTGGGATAGGCTGAGAGTGTGTGACTAGCCCAAGGTCACATAATGAGATTTATGGCTAAATGGGGGTTAGAACTCTGGTCTCTCCAATCTTAGACCAACACTCTATACATCTCAACGAATCTCAGAATCGAGAGTCAATACTGGTTTCTCAGATAGCCTGGCCTAACAATATGGGACATTTGTTTGATTGAAGCAGGGTTCACGACAGCAGAATCACTTTAATTTCTATATCTGAGGAACTAGATTTGTATTAACCCCCCCACACACACACAAGTTCAAGGGTTGCCAGGTCCCCTTACCCTCTCGGTGGGCAGATCTTCACATATACACAAAGCATGATGTCACTTCCGGGAGTGCCGTCATCGTGCAGGTCATGGGAGAACTCCCACATTTCTTACCAGGCCAACTTGGGACCCAAACTGGCCAATTCTTTAAGAATCAGCCCAGTGTAAATTGGAGGAGCACTCCTGTTGGAGGTGTGATGATGCCACTTTTGGGAGTTACACTTTTGGGAGTGACACATGAGGGCAGCACGTGTTGAGTCTGATGATATCATGGATTGGTCCAATGATGTCATAGGCTGGAACTTGGTGATGTCACACTGAATATTATTAGTCAAGTTAGCCTTTATTGGCATATAGCAGCAATTCAAGTTATCCACTTACAAAAGGAAAGAACAAAGTTAAAAGATTGCTGTATTACAAATACAAAAATACATTTAGAGCTTAACTCCGTGATATCCTTTGACGCAACTTCAAGGCAGAATGGAGAAACTCAGCCACCTTCTCGGTTACATCATGAAGGGAATCGTTCAACAGTCTATGGACTTTGAGCGAGTCAGAACAATCCATCATACTAGTTAAGACAGCTTTTAAGTATGTTTGACGTATACCAGCGTACAAATGAGTAACTGACTCAACACATTTTTGTTCACATAGACAGCATCTAGCTGAATAGTCTATCCTGTTAAATCTGCCATGTAGAATAGCCGAAGGCATAGCATTGCACCTGGCCAAAGAAAAAGCTCTACGAAGTTGGGGCACCTGCAGGGAGGATAAATATGGAGCCATCCTCCCTACAGTGAGGGGAACTTCAAAGCTCAGGGGAGAGCAGGTTTTAGTAGCCAAGCTATATAACTTCTGGCGCTCGATATCTAGCAACCTACTCTTAATTTGATGAAATGCCGCATTTGAGGTTAACATAGACAGTGAGTCCACAGATATACCCATGCCTTCCATTTTTTCCATGATATACGCTGACCAGTTTGACACATTGGACTCTGAAAGCATTTGATATGTAAAGCTCCCAGGGTCAGAATTATAATGTAACCGTAGCCAGTATTTAAATGTCATAAGCCATGCCCTCGTTTCCACTAAAATTAAGCCAGTTTCTAAGCAAATGACTGCATATGGAACACACTTCGGTAGGCCCAGGATTTTTCTCAGAAATTTAGATTGGACACGTTCAATGACCCGGTCAAAGGCCCTAATCCAAATCGGAATGCCATACAATAGTTGTGGATGGCCCCTGCGCAAGGATGACATGCAAATTCGTGAATATTATTATTAATAGTTTAACTTGCACATATTACCAGACACGTATTTCAAAGAGATGGGTTATTTAGCTAACAAATAACCACTCCCTGCACAGGTGGCAGGGAGGTGTGGCGTGGCGATGTGGCCCTCCTAAGGCCCTGGAGCGGGCACACCACCGAATCTCATAAATGCCAATTGCTTGTGGAATAGAGAGGCATCCTTCATGTTCAGAGGCAATTTATGCCCAAATGCCAATTGCTTGTGGGATAATTGATGAGAGGGGGTACTCTATGTTCAGTGGAAATCTATCCTCTTTGTTCCAGCAGCGCCGTCTCTTCCTCAGTCTCTCCACTGCTGGAAGCAGCGATGGAGCAGCAGACGCTTCTCCAAACCCTCTTGCTCTTCTGGGAGCAGCAGGCACTGCCAGGCAGGGCTTGCAAGGGAAGCCCTCCCTGATGGCACCCCTCTAGCCTGAAGCAGCGGAACAGCGAACCACTCACTTTTTCTCCCTAGAGAGGGGCCTGCGAGGGCGCTTGTGCAGGGACAAAAAGTGAATTGTTGCCAATACAGCTTGGCATTTAGATAGGTAGGTAGGTAGGTAGGTAGGTAGGTAGATAACAACTAATAATATATCTTTCTTAAAACAAAGAAAATAACTCGCAAAAACAGTTGTAAAATAACTTCAAAAACTCGTAGTTAAACTGTTAGTGCCAGATTATTATTGTCTCCTGTCTCTAATGTACATGTTCAGTGGTTAGCCTGCAATATATCTGGATTATGGCACATTCACAGCTAAGCAAGGAAAGTGGAAGGGCTTATTATCATATTATGCATATTTTCCTGATTTAATTAGAGAGTAGAATTATCACAAGAGATGTTGTAGATCAGGGTATCCAACCTTTTTGAGCCTGAGCGCACTTCTCAATTTGCAGAAATGTTAGCAAGTACCACCAGAAAGTGGATGGAAGGAAGCATGCAATGAATGACAAAATGGCTGCCACAGGACCAGTCACAGAATGTTGGCAGGTTCCAAGCCACTCCTAGGGTGGAGGTATCTTTACTTAAATGAAGAACATTATTCTCCCAGGGCTGTACTGACATAACTCCTAGTCCAGTGAGGTGCAAGAAAGGTAATCTATACTCCTGGGCTTTGGGGGAACAAGGAAGCGGGAGCCAGCAAGCAAATCAGTGGGGTCTGAAATTCTTCTTATGCATGTTTGTGAAAGATGATATCAAAACAAAGACCTCTAATTCTCAGCTCAAGGGTATCATACATAATCTGTTCTGCAAAACAGGTTTGTCACAAAGTTCAAGAATACCACGTATTTACATCAGGGAGTTCCTCTTTGGGTTGACGTGACATTCTGCAACCTCTGAATTCTGCCAGTTCACTCCTTTGTAGGTGTAGACAGTGCCTCAGATGAAGCTAAAATCCAGTCATATCTGGGGATTTCCTAGCTTGCTTTGCTAAGAAGCTGCTTGACTTCTAGATGGGGGTTGGACTAGATGACCCTGGATGTCCCTTCCAACCCGCCCCCCCTATGATTCTATGATTCTAAGCCAAGTTTATCACTTTCCAAGCAAGAAAATGAGAGGAACCCACCCAGATGCAATAGGATCCAAGGGTGAAAATCACATGAGTTGGGTAGAACACAAATCAACTCTAGAATATATATATATATATATATATATATATATATATATATATATATATATATATATATATAAATCACTCTAGAATATATCAGAACAAAAATCAACTCGAATCAGTAACATCCAATAAATATTCATATGGTGCAGCAAAGCAAGAAATCAATCCACAGGTAAGCAGGGCTCATTTCGAAGGGGAACACGCTGGAACGCAGTTCCGGCAGTTCCCCAAAGAGGTCACATGTCAGGTGGCCCTACCCACCTGACTCTCGGCCATTTTGGACCTGTTTCAGCCTGGATTGGGGCTGAAACGGCCCGGATCAGGGCTCTGGCGCATGGTAGATCACTGTCCCACTCAGCAGCGGCCCGATCCTGACTATTTGGGGCCCCTTTTTGGCCATTTTCAGCCCCTTGTTGCCATTTTGGGCCCAATTTTGGCCCTGAATGGCCAGGATTGGGTCCAAAACAGCCAAGATAGGTGATGTCAGGGGGTGTGGCATATGCGAAGCAGTTATGCTAACGACACACTTCCGGTGCCTGCAAGGGGCATGGCATATGCTAATGAGTTATGCTGATGAGTTATGCTAATGAGTTCCTCCAGCTCTTTTTCTACGAAATGACCCCTGCGGGTAAGTATTCAGTTAAGTCGATAAAGTAAATAGTCAATTGCATGAATGTCCAATATACTGAATTGTAAAATCTATTTTAGGTGGAGCCAGTGAAGGCGGGGTGCAGTGTTATTTTGAGGACAGGGTATCCCGTTGCATAACTTGCACAAAACATTACTCAGGAAAGAGGGATAGTGGATTTATACATTAAAAACATTGAAACCACACGGTTTGAACAGTGAGCTGGATCTCTCCTGTTTTCTGTGAGGTATGTTTTTGTAATACATTTTTGTAAATATTGTTGATATACTGTTACTGTTTGGCTTTGAAATTGCAGAGTCTCTTTAAATGTTGTAATGAGGCAGTAGATATATTTTCGCCTTGCTATAGATTACTGTGCGTGAGGATGCCGGATTTGACTTCATGAGTGTACTCTTGATGGTGCTATGAATTGTATATTGTTACTGGTGTGGTAAGATTACTGTCCTATTTGCCTTATTTATCATTCATACATGTAACCTTTCATATTATATTTATGGTATTTATTGTGTATATAACATTTCTTTTAGTACGGTGGTAGCCTTTCGCCCCTGAAGAGGTTGTGGAGACGAAACAGCAGACACAAGCTGGCGCTGCATGGAGGGTGGAGTGGGCATGCCTTGTGCAGCCCGCCTTCACCGGCTCCACCTGAAATAGATTTTACAATTCAGTATATTGGACATTCATGCAATTGGCTATTTACTTTATCAACTTAACTGAATACTTACCTGTGGATTGATTTCTTGCTTTGCTGCACCATATGAATATTTATTGGCTGTTACTGATTGGAGTTGATTTTTGTTCTGATATATTCTAGAGTGATTTATTACATATCGTTGATTTGTACTCTACCCGACTCATGTGATTTTCACTCTTGCATCCTAAGTTTATCTCAGTGGGTCAGTAACTGGTTTTCTTTAAGCAGAAGGCCTCTGGTATTGCAAGACTTTATCCCTGTGGTGGATACATGACTGCAAGCAGAAAGACAGGAACTCAAAATGGTATTGATATTAATTAAAGCATTTATTGGAAGGCACTATGCATAAAATACCACAAAAGTAAAATGACTCAAATCAAATGCATGATACAGGAACAAATGGCAAAAGGGGGCATAATAAATACTAAGAAGTTGTATATAGCTACAGAAAATAATATGGTGTGTGTGTGTGTATATGTGTGTGTGTGTGTGGTAAAATAAGCAAATAAGGCAAGAATTTGCAATATGGTTGTTGTGGATGTTCTGGGCTTTTTAGCTGTGGTCTTGGCATTGTACTTCCTGACGTTTTGCCAGCAGCTGTGGCTGGCATCTTCAGAAGTGTAGCACCAAAAGACAGAGATCTCTCAGTGTCATGGTGTGGAAAAGAAGTTGGCAGGTAATTTATATCTACTCAGGCAGGTAGGGTTGGGCTGAGTCATCCTGTAAGAGTTTCCCAGGGTGTGGAATGCTAATGGAGGGAGGCTTCACTGTATCCTGAGGAGGTTCTTTTGCATATGGATTGGTGCTTGATATCCTAATCTTCTCTGCAGGGCTATTGTCGGGCCAATACCATGATGGCAACACAGTCATTAGAGGTTTGGGCGGAGATATGGACTTAATTCCCCTTATATACTGTGTTGTTTCCCATCCAGGAGAGAAATCCCCGTACCTATAAGTAGACATGGGCATGAACCAAAAAAAAATTAATAAACCAGCCATCTGTGGTTCGGTGTCGCCAACGAACCTGAACTAATGAACCATAATGAACATTTCCTGCTGACTAACTGGTTCCAGGTTTGTGGTTCGTGGGCTTCAAAATGGCCCCCGTTGCACTTAGGGAGCCCATATTCACAGGGAGTGTTTAGCAGGCTCTCCTCCAGCCAGCAACCAAGTTTGGTCAAGTTTGCTATAGGGATCTTGGAGTTATATCCTCTCCAATCCGAGGCCCCCAGGAAACTCCCATTTGATACAATTAGAACCACCAGTTGACATTGGCCCAGTGTACAAGGGATTGGCCATCAGAACTGCCTATCAGGGTTTTCAGGGATGAGATTGGAGTGCTCATGTCTACAGAACACCCCCTTTCCCCCTCCCTCCCCCTGGGTGTCCTCTTCCATGTAACCAATTGTAACCAATTTGCAGCTCTATGGTTGGAAGGAAGACCTGCCGATCAAGGTAAGCTGGGCTTCAATTCAGGTTTCCAGGGTGACAGAAGGAGTGCAGACAGAGTTCAGGCATTCCCCCAGCTCCGTTTCCAAGGGGATTGATTGATGGTGCCTGACTGTCTGGCTTCATGAACCAGGGGCGAACGCAACGAACCAGGCTTCCAATGAATGCTGGTTCACTGGTCATGGACGCTCACGAACTGCTGGTTCGCGAACAGAAAATCAGGCGGTTCATGGGGTTTTTTTGGATCGTAATGCGGTTCGTGGCCATGTTTACCTATAACATATTTCCATATCCCCCTCAAAATATGTCAGCCAAAACACCAGTAAAACCTTGATTCAAATAGCCCAGACAGGCCTGATCTCGGAAGCTAACTAGGTAAACGTTGTTTAGTAACTGGATGGGAAATTTTGAAGGAAGACCAGAGTTTCAGAGGAAAGCAAAGCCAAACCACATTTGCGAGTCTCTTCCCATGAAAACCCCAGCAGGGGTAGGCCTTTAGCAATAAGATGGCACTTTCTACCTGATGACTGTAGAAGACACATTCATAATCGAAGACAGGTGAGATTTCTCTTCCTGCCAGTGTTTGATTCACAGAGTTAGGGCTTCATTCAATGCAATGATGCTGTATCAGAAAAGATTTTTTCCCTCATCATTAGTAAGGAAAGGCATGAAAGGAAAGGAGTTGACTGAAATATTTTAAAAAACAAATCTGAAGAGTATTGTTTCACTTATTTATTTTTTCTTCCCAGCTGCTCTCTGGTGTTCAGTTGAGATCTGAATAAAATAATGAAGCATTTGGGGAAGAAGATACAAGCCAATAAGCCTCCACTAGAGGCCAAGATGGAGAAGACCTCCACGGCCACCATGTCTTTCCCCTTGGTGCTCAGATAGGTGGGGACAAAGGAGATCCAAACACTGCAGAAGACCAGCATGCTGAAGGTGATCAGCTTGGCTTCATTGAAAGAATCCGGCAATGTCCGGGCTAGGAAGGCCACCATGAAACTGATGGTGGCCAGAAGACCCATGTAGCCCAGCACAAGGTAGAACATGATATCTGAGCCTTCATTGCACTGTATGATGATATGGCTGATTTGGGAGTGTGTGTCAAACTCTGGGAAGGGGGGCGAAGTTGCTAACCAGAGTGCACAGATGCCAGTTTGAACCAAACAACAGGGAATGATGACGGACATGGCCAGTCTCTTCCCCACCCACT
Source organism: Eublepharis macularius (assembly GCF_028583425.1). Taxonomy (NCBI): domain Eukaryota; kingdom Metazoa; phylum Chordata; class Lepidosauria; order Squamata; family Eublepharidae; genus Eublepharis; species Eublepharis macularius. The sequence continues at coordinate 43,398 of NW_026559739.1, read as the reverse complement.
TCCTCATCCTGTTCCCTGGCTTGGTGGCCATGAAGGCAACCACCACAGTGATGGTTTTGGCCAATATGCAAGACACAGCAATGGTGAAGATGATGCCAAACAGTATTTGCCGGAGGAGGCAGGTCACTCTCCCAGGCTGGCTGATGAATAGGAAACAGCACGGAAAGCCGAGCAGCAGAGAGGAGAGCAGGACACAGGTGATGCTTCGATTGTTGGCTTTGACAATGGGTGTGTTCCAGTGTGCACCAAAGATTCCCATCACTAGAACTGTGGCCAGAAAACACAAAACAGCAATAGAAGCCAAGGCTGCTCCCAAGAGGTCCTGGTAGAACAAGTAGGTTATGGATTTTGGAATGCAGTGATCTCTGTTCTGGTTTGGATATTCATCTTCTGGGCATTTCTCACATTGGTCTGCATCTGAAATTCATAATAATTACAATAATTTACAGATGTTTTGTTTTCCGTTGCCAGTTAAATGATGCTGCTGGGAAGGGTTGTTAAGAGAAATTCTCTTCCTTCCCCTTTACTCAGTTTCTTCCTGCAATCTAGAGTTGCCATGAAGGAAGGGAAAGGAGAGATCCTGACTCAGGTTATATGTGCAGAAGTCCCCTGTTACTCTTCCAACAGAAGTTTAGATGGTCTGCATCAGGCAACACTCAACTGAAAATAAAGTTTGATGTCTCAAAATTGGCTATGTGCTACACGATGATCATGAGAATCACAGAGCCAGACACAGAGGCATTGGTTGCATCCTGGCCCACACAGTCCTTAGAAAACCAATCCTTGCTTTTTGCTTTAGAAGCTTTAGAAGCTATAGCTATCTAAGGCATGCATGATTCACTCCAAACTAAAGCTAGGAGCTTGACAATTGGCCACCGGCTTCTGTATGGTGGGTGATTCCCACCGTCCAATCAGGGAGGCAGGTGCCGTGGCTAGAATGTGGGACTAGGATGAAAGAGTTCTGGGTTCTAACACTGCCAAGGAAGGTTGTTCACTGACCATGAGTGGGTCACACCCTCTCAGTCTGACCTACCTCACAGGTTCGTTGTGGTGAAGAGATTGTGGAGAACAATGTTTTCAGTCCCCAATGGGAAGAAATGTAGCCTATGATGTTTGTTAGGGATCTGTTTTGAATAACAGCTCAGCAACAAAATACGCTGGCTCTTGCTGTGGCTTCCTCTGCTATTGTTGCAGCTCTTTGGGCAGGAGGAAGAGCTGCTTCTTCAGTATTCAAACTACTGTTAAATATGGCAAGTAAATGGAGCTTACAGGTTGGCATGTGGAGCCCAGAAGAACAGAAAAAAAATTCTGCCTAAGTTACAATAGGGCACATTAATGTCTTTACAGATACAAATAGTAGAGAAATGGCTCTAGTAAAAGATGATGAAAAGACTCTATGAGTGTATTTAAGGAACTGAATTTCACTGAAAGAAATTGGTAATGAACCTGCTACTGAGTTTGTGAAAGGAAACCTTGTTTAATATCAGTAAAGAAGACTTTGACAGTACTGCATACAAAGTTGTTAAAGTGAGTTAGTATAACAGAATTAGCGAAGCCTACACTGGGAATTGCTATTGCCCCCTCAGTCGGAATGAAGAGGCAGACACAAGTGCTGGGAATTAAAGGGCTGCTTTATTAAATTAAAACCACACATTTGTCAGCACAGCAAGGGCCTAACTAGCGGTACAGGTCGGGCCCTGGGGTCACTCCTAGTCCCCACCCGGCCATACAGCTGTGAAGGGGGGACTGGCTTGTCCAGGGGTTCCCCACCAGGGCATCTGACCTCACAGCTGGGCCATACAACAGCCAGCCGCTCCTAACAGACCCCAATTCCCCATCAATGGGGATATGCCAGGGGTGGTTTCCAATTTGGTGCTACTCCAGTTACTAGGACTTTCCTCTGCAATGAATATACCAATGGATTTGCCAACCTCCACCTTCTGGAAAATGGACAGTCAGGGAGAGCCTCATGGCCTGTTTCCTCCTGATGTACATTTTCAACTTTTCCATCCCATTTTTGAATGTATATTCATTGCAGAGGAAAGTCCTGGTAACTGGAGCTTTTCTCTTGTACTTTGATATCCTCTTACTTACCCATCTGGGCTGCAACTTTCCCTTCCGGACATTGAGCACAATCGTAGCAACAAACTTGCTTCCCCTCTTGAACAATCCTGCTGTGTCCGGTGGGGCAGCTCTCGACACATGTGCTGCGTGGGGCACTCTAAAGATAAACAGAAGGAAGGGGTTGGTGGTGGAAATGCGCTGCTTGTCCCTTACAAAGATGATTCTTGATTCCAACTGCCTTGCCCAAGAACACATTAGAAATCACCATCTCTGCACTTGAATACATACATTGAAAGATTAGTTGATAAGGGAAGGAAAAGGAGCTGGGTAAGCAGAGGAGCCAAAGTTATGCCTTTCACATGCACCTGTCTTTTCTTTAATAAATATCCCTCATTGTGCATCTTACTCATACTCTGAATTTGCATTTTCTGCCCCTTATACCTCTGTTTAATATTGCAGCATGTGTTCTGATTAATAAAAGCCAAGGCAAATTTCCATCCTTCACTTCATGAGCTAGGAATGGCTTTATCCCTGCATCAGAATTCTTGTTCTGAGGAGATGTCAGTTTCGAATCTTTTCCATATTTAGAGACAAACATTGCCTGCAAGCAAGAAAACTTGCACGTCAGGGAGAGAGCTGATGTGTAACCGGCATCTTATAGTCATTTCTAGAGAATTTTCACACAGCGGAACATTTGAAAATGTGACTCTCCATCTATAGTGGTACAGTGCAATCTCTCCCACCTCATTCCTAGCTCTTCTTGGTAGCTTATCGAGTTCAGGACTAAAAACCCCCAGCAGAATAATTTGATCTCTGTATTCTTTTATACAATGGATACATTATGAACGTACTATGAATGAATGAATGAATGAAATCTGGCCCTCAAGTCAGAGTTGACGTATGGTGCTCCCTGGTGGGGTTTTCATGGCAAGAGACTAACACCGCTGGTTTGCCATTGCCTGCCTCCGCAACCCTAGTCTTCGTTGGAGGTCTCCCATCCAATTACTAACCAAGGCCAACCCTGCTTAGCTTCTGAGATCCGATGAGATCAGGCTCTCCTGACCTATCCAGGTCAGGGCATGGACATACTACAGAATTTTGCAAATGGAAATCTGCTAACAGAAACAGAACCATTCCTAGTGCCCATCTCATGCTACTTTTTAATGCGTTATTTAAAAAGGAGAAGTGAAATGAAAGATGGAATATGCAGCTCTAATATGTGCCTTATTTCTTGTAATCCTAGGGTGATAATTGCTCAGCATTCACTCTGTGTATTGTAGGGAGCAAAATGGTGGGTTTCCCTCAAGGATGCTAGATATCTGTACGTGTAGGCTCCTTCCAAGCAGTCCAGCTATCTCTCTGACCATGTAAATGATTGATAAAGGTATAAAGTAAAAAATCCAATGAATGTAAACTCACAACATATATTGTCAAAGGCTTTCACGGCCAAAGAACAGCGGTTGTTGTGGGTTTTCCGGGCTCTATTGCCGTGGTCTTGGCATTGTAGTTCCTGACGTTTCGCCAGCAGCTGTGGCTGGCATCTTCAGAGGTGTAGCACCGAAAGACAGAGATCTCTCAGTGTCACAGTGTGGAAAAGATGTTGGCAGGTCATTTGTATCTACTCAGGAGGGGTGGGGTTGAGCTGAGTCATCCTGTAAGAGTTTCCCAGGGTGTGGAATGCTAATGGTGGGAGGCTTCACTGTATCCTGAGGAGGTTCTTTTGCATATGGATTGGTGCTTGATGTGCTAATCTTCTCTGCAGGGCTATTGTCGGGTATAGAGTGTTTTGTTAGCCTGGTGTTTTTCAGAACTGGAAACCATGCTCTGTTCATTCTTAAGGTTTCTTCTTTCCCGTTGAAGTTTTGCTTATGCTTGTGAATTTCAATGGCTTCCCTGTGCAGTCTGACAAAGTAGTTGGAAGTGTTGTCCAGTATTTTGGTGTCCTGGAATAAGATACTGTGCCCTGTTTGAGTTAGGCTATGTTCAGCCACTGCTGATTTTTCCAGTTGTCCAAGTCTGCAGTGTCTTTCATGTTCTTTTCTTCTTGTCTGGATGCTACGCTTTGTGGTCCCGATGTAAACCTGTCCACAGCTGCAGGGTATATGGTATACTCCTGCAGAGGTGAGGGGGTCTCTACTGTCTTTTGCTGATCGTAGCATCTGTTGTATTTTTCGAGTGGGTCTGAATACTGCTTGAACGTTATGCTTTTTCATAAGCTTTCCCATCTGATCAGTAATTCCTTTGATTTATGGCAAAAACACTTTTCCTGTAGGAGACTGTTTTTCCTTGGTTGTTTGATTCATCCTGGGTTTGATTGCTCTTCGGATTTCATTTCTGGAGTAGCCATTTGCCTGAAGTGCGTGGTTTAGATGATTAATTTCCTCATTGAGAAAGTGTGGCTCACATATCCGTCTTGCACAATCCACTAATGTTTTCATTATGCCTCTTTTCTGTCAGGGGTGGTGATTGGAGTTTTTGTGTAAGTACTGATCAGTGTGAGTTGGTTTTCTGTAGACCTTGTGAGCTAACTGAAAGTTTGCTTTGCGGATGACCAAGGTATCCAGAAATGGGAGTTTTCCCTCGACTTCTTTCTCCATTGTGAATTGTATGTTCAGGTGGATGTTGTTGAGATGATTCAAAAACCCCATCAATTCTTCCTCCCCATGGCTCCAAATGATAAATGTATCATCCACAAACTGGAACCATACACTAGGTTTGTGGCGTGCTGATTCTAGAGCTGTTTTTTCAAAATGTTCCATGTAGAAGTTTGCTATAACTGTGCTGAGAGGGCTCCCCATGGCCACCCCATCCATCTGTTCATAGAATTTGTTATCCCATTGGAAGTAACTGGTTGTCAGACAATGATGGAATAAGGCTGTTACATCCTCTGGGAAAATCTGATTAATAAGTGCAATAGTGTCTTTTACTGGAACCTTGGTAAACAGGGATACAACATCAAAACTGACAAGTATGTCTTGTGGATTGAGTTTCAGAGAACTGATTTTGTTGATGAAATCTGCTGAATCTTTGATGTAAGACGAGGTTTTCCCGATGTGGTCCTGCAGGAGATCGGCCAGATGTCTAGCTAATTCATATGTTGGTGAACCAATGGCACTCACAATGGGTCAGAGTGGGACTGAATCCTTATGTATTTTAGGGAGTCCATATAGTCTATGTGGCTGTGCTTCTGTCTTGCATAGTTTTCTGTGCGTGTCGGGATGTAGTGAGGAATTCTTGATCAGCGCATTTGTTAACCTGGTGATTTTGCAGGTGGGATCTCATTTTAGTTTTTTGTAGGTCAGGGGGTCCAGGAGTTCCGTAATCTTCGTTTTGTATTCCTCTGTTTGCATGATCACTGTAGCATTGCCTTTATCAGCTGGTAGAATGATGATGTCTGGATCTGCATTGAGGGTTTTGATGGCATTTCTCTCCTTGCATGTTATATTGCTGGTGGGAAGCTTTGTCTTTCGTAGAATCCTGGCTGTCTCTCCTCTTATTTCCTCAGCTTCCTCTTCAGGTAGATGACGAATGGCAGCTTCACAACATATAAGTTATGATTCAATTCTGCGTGTAATTTTTTGGGCTCCAGATTTTGGGGGCTTTTTTCCCCAATGGGGAGCCAAGTATTCATAGCTGGAGAAGCTGTTTTTAAAGGTAACTCCACCAAACTCACATGGAACACAGTCATCCCACTACGCACATTTCCAGCCATCCCAAACCCCCCAAATTAGCTAGGTTTCTGCTCACGTGCACCTCTCCACTGACTCCATGGCAGGAAACTACCAAGCAAAGTAATGACCAAGAAGCACCGAAGTGCTAATTAACTTTCTACTGGAAAGTTTATTTCTGGCATCCTTCCTTGTTGAGGTCAGTTTGAAAGGTTCCTTTGAAACCTCTCTGCTGATTTCTCTGAATGGAGGGAATAAATGGGACCAGTTGCCTGTGAAATCTTCACAGAAAAAGAAGGTCTTTGAGAGGTAATGTCTATGGTCTGGATTTCCAAGGACCCAGGAGGTCACAGAAAGCTTCTTTTTTTAAAAAGTACCATGCATTTTAAAAAACATTCTCCATACCTGCTGAAATTTGTGATTCCATTTCAGCAAACTTCTATTAATACTGAACTCTTCACCTGAAGTTGCCTTAGATTCCATCCGACCAACCTGGATTTTTTGGAAAGATTGATTTGGGAATGTGACCAAGTTCAAAATATCATAGCCAGCTGCCAAGTTCCCATCATCATCAAAAAAGATTTCATCTCCAGCACAGTTGTTAAAGTGAATATTTCTCAAAAATGAAAAAAGCTAGGTTGGAGGAGAAAGAGTTTCCGTATTTTAAAAATGTAGCAAGAAACACATGAATATATCTCTCTGTATTTGTTGACATGGAACCACTTGTTCTGCAACGGTGATTTGCAATTTTATTAATACTATCAAATATTAATTAGCCTGATTTTTATTTGATAAAAATGCTAAAATTAAGTCTTTTTTGATGGAAAAAATGAATACTATTATAATTAAGATTGTACTGAATTTCCAGAGGGAACCCCCGCATAGATCTGACATCATTGTCTCCTTGATTTGACTCCTGAACATGAAATTCCACCAGAATAGTAACTCAAGCATTCATCTTTTGAATAAGAGCATTTGGGTGATTCTCTTATGCTGCTTGTACATGACTGGAGCCATCTGAGGTATCTTGGAGATAAGCCCTCCATATAAATGCAAATCCAAGATATTATCATGTGTGAGCAACAGGTATGCATTTTTCCTCTCACACATCATTGTATACATCTTTCCACATGGAACAGTTTTCTTACATGGTCTAAATCTATAAAATGGCATTTGAGTTCTTGCACACAAAGCAGTTCATAATATGCAATTTAATAAGAACTGTGGTTATAGACAGATAAGTGACCCACTCAGAATGTTGAACAAAGTCAGTATTATGGTTGTTGTGGGTTTTCCGGGCTGCATTGCCATGGTCTTGGCATTGTAGTTCCTGATGTTTCGCCAGCAGCTGTGGCAGGCATCTTCAGAGGTGTGGCACCAAAAGATAGAGATCTCTCAGTGTCACAGTGTGGAAAAGATGTTGGCAGGTCATTTATATCTACTCGGGAGGGGTGGGATTGAGCTGAGTCATCCTGTAAGAGTTTCCCAGGGTGTGGAATGCTAATGGCGGGAGGCTTCACTGTATCCTGAGGAGGTTCTTTTGCATATGGATTGGTGCTTGATGTGCTAATCTTCTCTGCAAGGCTATTGTCGGGTATAGCATGTTTTGTTAGCCTGGTGTTTTTCAGAACTGGAAACCATGCTCTGTTCATTCTTAAGGTTTCTTCTTTCCTGTTGAAGTTTTGCTTATGCTTGTGAATTTCAATGGCTTCCCTGTGCAGTCTGACAAAGTAGTTGGAAGTGTTGTCCAGTATTTTGGTGTCCTGGAATAAGATACTGTGCCCTGTTTGAGTTAGGCTATGTTCAGCCACTGCTGATTTTTCAGGCTGTCCAAGTCTGCAGTGTCTTTCATGTTCTTTTATTCTTGTCTGGATGCTACGCTTTGTGGTCCCGATGTAAACTTGTCCACAGCTGCAGGGTATACGGTATACTCCTGCAGAGGTGAGGGGGTCTCTACTGTCTTTTGCTGATTGTAGCATCTGTTGTATTTTTCAGGTGGGTCTGAATACTGCTTGGAGGTTATGCTTTTTCATAAGTTTTCCCATCTGATCAGTAATTCCTTTGATATATGGCAAAATCACTTTTCCTGTAGGAAACTGTTTTTCCTTGGTTGTTTCATTCATCCTGGGTTTGATTGCTCTTCGGATTTCATTTCTGGAGTAGCCATTTGCCTGAAGTGCGTGGTTTAGATGATTAATTTCCTCATTGAGAAAGTGCGGCTCACATATCCGTCTTTCACGATCCACTAATGTTTTCATTATGCCTCTTTTCTGTCGGGGGTGGTGATTCGAGTTTTTGTGTAAGTACCAATCAGTGTGAGTTGGTTTCCTGTAGACCTTGTGACCTAACTGAAAGTTTGCTTTGCAGATGACCAAGGTATCCAGAAATGAGAGTTTTCCCTCAATTTCTTTCTCCATTGTGAATTGTATGTTCAGGTGGACGTTGTTGAGATGATTCAAAAACCCCATCAAAACTCCAATCACCACCCCCGACAGAAAAGAGGCATAATGAAAACATTAGTGGATCATGCAAGATGGATATGTGAGCCGCACTTTCTCAATGAGGAAATTAATCATCTAAACCACGCACTTCAGGCAAATGGCTACTCCACAAATGAAATTCGAAGAGCAATGAAACCCAGGATGAATCAAACAACCATGGAAAAACAGTCTCATACAGGAAAAGTGTTTTTGCCATATATCAAAGGAATTACTGATCAGATGGGAAAGCTTATGAAAAAGCATAACCTCCAAGCAGTATTCAGACCCACCCGAAAAATACAACAGATGCTACGATCGGCAAAAGACAGTAGAGACCCCCTCACCTCTGCAGGAGTATACCGTATACCCTGCAGCTGTGGAAAAGTTTACATCGGGACCACAAAGCATAGCATCCAGACAAGAAGAAAAGAACATGAAAGACACTGCAGACTTGGACAACCAGAAAAATCAGCAGTGGCTGAACATAGCCTAACTCAAACAGGGCACAGTATCTTATTCCAGGACACTAAAATACTGGACAACACTTCCAACTACTTTGTCAGACTGCACAGGGAAGCCATTGAAATTCACAAGCATAAGCAAAACTTCAACGGGAAAGAAGAAACCTTAAGAATGAACAGAGCATGGTTTCCAGTTCTGAAAAACACCAGGCTAACAAAACATGCTATACCCAACAATAGCCCTGCAGAGAAGATTAGCACATCAAGCACCAATCCATATGCAAAAGAACCTCCTCAAGATACAGTGAAGCCTCCCGCCATTAGCATTCCACACCCTGGGAAACTCTTATAGGATGACTCAGCAAAATCCCACCCCTCCTGAGTAGATATAAATGACCTGCCACATCTTTTCCACACTGTCACACTGAGAGATCTCTATCTTTTGGTGCTACACCTCTGAAGATGCCAGCCACAGCTGCTGGCGAAACATCAGGAACTACAATGCCAAGACCATGGCAATACAGCCTGGAAAACCCACAACAACCATCGTTCTCCGGCCGTGAAAACCTTCGACAATTCAAAGTCAGTATTATCATTATCCCTACTTGGATAATGAGCGAAGTGGTTTATCGAAGGCCCCCTGTAGAGCTTACGGCAGTAGCGGGATTCAAACCAGCAGAGTTCTTGCACACACAGCAGTTCATGACGGATGGACTGTGACCAAAAGAACTGTGACTGACCTGCCATGGCTGAGCATAGAGAAGACCTCCTTCCCCCATCACTCTATTCTGAGTTCTTGATGAATACATGGCATGGAGAGCATGTGCCACAGCATAGACAGCATTGTAGATGCCATAGCTGTGACCAGACATTCCCATTTCAAAGACAGTTCCAGGAACGCTCTTGAGTTTCTCGTCTCCAGTACAGTTTTTGTTTTGGAGTGCATAAAGGTTATACAGTGGTAGTGAACAAAGAAACGCATTCATCCAGAACTGCTGGATGAAATATATCTCAGATTGATATGGATTTAGGGTCTCAATGAAGTCCTGAAATCCTGGCACCTTATTTGTGTGCAGTGCAAAGGACAAACTGCCATTGAGGGATTTTGGTGTGAATTTACTCTCTACGAAAATAGATGTGACATCCCATTGAGAAGTTATAATCCAAACTCGCTCTATTGGCAGTCCATAATTAATCTCATAACTTTCTAGAATTATTTGTAAACCATCCATCGACTGATTATCCCCATAGACAAGAATGACATTGAGTTTGTTGAACCAGATTTTTAGACCTATCCTCTTCAAGATTTTCCCAAGAGAGATATTTTCCATGTAAATTCTCGATGTTGGGATAATTTCTTTAAACGCAATGCAAATATTACTCTGGAACAACTTTGGTATCAAATTTTGAAGGAACGCTTCTCCGCTGTCATCATCTGATATGAGGAGACCAATCCAATTCCATCCAAAATGCTTCAGGAGATGAACAATTCCAACACATTGAGGAGTTTCATTTGGAACCATCCGGAAGAGAAAATGGAACTGAGTTTTTTCATTCATTGCAGGGTCAAAGGAACCATAAGTGACCTAAGAAGAAAGATCATAACATTGTGAGATAAGCCAAAAATCTTCATTTATTTTTGAAAATTTATTTCTTCCTCCAAGTAAATAATATAAATATATCTATTTGTACTGTTCAGTCATCTAAGAAATGTTATACTTTGTAATGATCCTTATTATCTAAAAGTTCTAATCATGTTAGCAAGGTAGGGCAATGAATGACCCCAACTGATCATGGCTCCTTCAGGGCTAGGGCAAAGAATGCCACTGGATAATATGGACCTAGTGAAAGATATTGGCGTATCATTCCAACTTTCATGAATTGACCACAGGATCTTGAACAGTGGACTAAACTTAGTGATCTGAGAGAGACAAGTTAGTGGAGAGGATTTCTGTTTCTATGTCTGTATTCTTTCATCTCTATAAATATACATACCTGTGGAATCTTGTATGTAGTTAAAATGTTGGCCATCTGGATGGAGTTTTGGGAGGTGAAGCCACCAATGACAGCCATTACTTTCTTCTTCCTGTCACAGTCGTAATTGACATGCCACTTTCGTCCTCTGAAGAGTAGGTACCTAATACCTTGAGAGGTTTGCAGTGAGTTGAAAGCATTGTCATAGATGTGTGATCTCAGTGTGGTGTTGGTGAAGAGTTTGGAATTCTTCTTGATTTCATTAAAGGCAAAAACAAAGGCTAGAATATGCTGATAGTTTCTAGTCAATAACCTGCAATGAAAGTTTTGTGTAGTCTCTCAGGCCTGTATCATAAGAAACATTTGTGGCACACACAGGATATAGTTCAGCTCCTGTTAGAGCTGCCATTCTTTTTTTCCCCCTCAAGAAGGAGAATTTCATCTGGCTCTACTCTCCCCAAGTCAGAAATTCGGTCATTGATGGAAAACTCCATCTACAGAATATTTGCCTTTTAGCACTTGAGATACTATTTTAATCTCGGTAGCATCTCTTTCTGAATATCAGTGGCCTGAATTTGCAGACTGAATGATGATAGGAATGTGGATGGATGAATATAAATAAGAAATGTATTGATGGCCATTGCAGAAGAACAAAATGGGAGCCTTGTACGGTGGCCTCAGGGGGAGAGGAAAGAACCAGAGGATTCCTCCGAGGTCAGGCATGCAAAGGAGTCCCCTTGATATGAATTTCTTGGCCAAATCAAGGGACAAGCAGCACAGGAGCAACTCTCCCAAATGGTGGCTGCTTGTAAGGAGATGAGTAAGAAAGAACCTCTAAGGGATCTGCAACATTCTTTCTGCCTGTAGGATTTGGGCACCGTGAGTTGAGCAGAAGCACTGCCCTGTGGACACTCGGGTACACAAATATTGTCACCCTGAAAATTGGGGGAAGTGGCATTTTCAACTTTTCACAGTCTTGGGATGTGCTAAGAAACTTCAGTTTACCCAAAACTAGGGAAAGTTGCATTTTCCACTATATTCCAATTTGTGATGTGCAGATGGAGGGTAGAAAATGCTTGTTTTGATTTGCTTCCAGCAAGCTTGAGCATTCTCCTGTTGATTAACATTTTAAAGCAAAGTTAATCTAGAATTCTGCTGAATTAGTGTTGGTTCACACTTATAACTACTATCTATAAAAGTAAGGGGATCTATCCATCTCTCAGTGTGTCCATTTGTCTGTGGCACACAAATCTCATCAAAACATGACGTCGGGGATTTCCAAATTGTCATCTGGTTTCAGGATGAATGTGGGAGTTGCTGTGCCAAGCCAAAGGGAATCGTAATATCAGGCAGCAGCGATCCCCAATTTTCAATTGTAGCCGTGGTTTGCTCTGGCAGGTATAATTCTTCTGAAAATGAAGGGAAGAGCCTCAAAACTGGCCCCTAACCTCAGAATGATGATGGAAGTTGCAGCACTGACAGCACAAGGAATAGAAATGCTCCATCCCTCTGTCAGAAGCCCCACAATGGTATTTGCAATGGAAGTAGAAGCTGACTTTGGCAAGCATAACATCTGCAATTGTAGCCAGGAGCCTCTAAACCAGCCATTGGATTCAAGATGGTGATAGGAATTCTAGTGCCGGATGAGGAGTGGATTGAATTTCATGGGCCAAATGATATTGTCAGAACCTCCTATCCCCATACCAAGGGAAGCAAAAACCGTCTGTGGCAGGCATAACTCTCAGCCTTCATTTCCAGCATGGTGACAGGAGTTGTATTTCCAAAAATAAAGGGAACTGGGGCATCCTAGCCTGATTATCTCCAATACCCCCCAATCCTCTGTGCAATGGAAGTAACGTTGTCTTCAGTGCACAGATCTCAAATAAAGCCGGGGGTTTCAAAATTTGCCACCAGTCTCAGAGTGATGGTTTCCATGACAAAAATGAAGGGAACTAGAAATTATTTGCCCAACTTATTTCCAAACACCCCTTCCTTGCAGTTTCCCATCAAAGCTAACGTACTCCAAATGTGTCAGGCAAAACATATCAGAATATAAAGACAGAGTGGACCAGTTTGGCCACCACTTGTAGGATTATCAAAGGACTTCTTGAAATGAATGGAATTGCATTAACATATCAGATCACAAAGCTCAGGGTTTTAAATGAAGGGAATTACACAATTTTTGTGTCCTCCATTTTTTTTCATAACAACCTTGTGAAGTAGGACTGGCTGTAAGTACATAAATGGGCCCAAATCAGGCAGCAACCTTGTGTGACAGAAGGGCTTTCAAACCTGGATCTCCTCGATCCTAATCTTAGCCTCTTACCACTATACAAAACAGGGTTTGATAGTTCATGGAGGGTATTAAGGCAGCCCCCTCCCATTTTGAGACATCTAACTCCCCCCCCCCAGAATAATGGATGGACATAGGAAGGGTCGGTCACATGGGTTGACAGGTGGATGGTTCCTCATGTTATTATAGATTACTATCCGTGTGTTCCGTGGACAAAATACTGAAAATAAAGGACAATTATCTGAGACAATGTGGAAGCTCTAATTTTGATGGTAGACATATGATTTTTGTTTCACACTTGGAAATCATCTTTTGATGACGCAGTTAGCAAGTGCAGAACACGAAATAGCCCTTTGCAGTCAGAGTCTGCTGTGCTCTGCATTCTGATGTGTCAATTACATAATCTGATGTGTCAATTACATAAGAATGATGTTAAAACTTCGTGCAAACTTTTTAAAAAATAAGGAGCTACTTACCATCCTATTTTGTCATAACTTGGTGGTTCTGTAAAGGTGAGTAAATACATTTCAAGGAATAAAGTGGATACACATCCTCCAATGATAATTTCCTCACCAAAGCTCTCCAAATGCTGTGGAACTCCTGGCTGCCGACCGCTCACGGATTCTGAACTGTTGCTGAAAGTATAAGGCAGCAATGGCTGGAGGAATAACAGCAGCAACATACTTCTGAATGCTAGACAAATATTGATCCACTTCCAGCTGAGGACCTTCATTTTCTCACATACATCTGTTAGCATCTTCGCAAAAAGGATGAGGCAATTGTCTGTCTTGTCACATTCACTCTTCGTTCCTATGTCAATTTTAATTCTTCACTTTTGCCCTTGGATTTACAGATACTTTTGTATTGTAAAAGTGGGATATACACTTTTGTTTGCAATTTCTGCTGTTTTTACAAGTACGGTTTCTGACCTAAAGATATATAAAATATTCATAATAGACACTGCTAATTACTGTGGTATAGTCAAAATCCTCACCTGTATTATGGACAGGAAAAAACAATATAAAATTAAGAACCAGAAGTTTTATTCACAAAAAGGAAGAAAAAAATGTAATCATTATTTAAAGCAGCAAAGATTAGAAACTGAAAAAGAAAATCCATAAACAGCCAATATGACTCATCTGCCCAACACCTGCAGATAAACATCAACTCAAACATAAGAAGTTTTTGCCCTCGTCTCTTTTCCAACATGGGCATAAAGGACAAAATAGGAAAGCTACATATGACAGATCCTGCCTGATGCAATTTTATCTCCCAGATCTCTGAGGTACAGGTTGGTTTTATAGACTGAACGTATAGTAGAAGCTCTTGAGCAGCATTTACCTATTAATTTTCAAAGTAATCATCATTCATTAGCTGTGGACTTCAAAATAGGAGTTTAATTATATATTTTTAAATTACAGGGCAAATAATCTTCTTTCCTAAGGTCTCAAGGTTTCACCATGTATCTTGTTTTTCTCAAAAATTGCTAATGTAGTTTGTGTGGTTCCAACACGGCCAGTACTTTCTTTCAAGACTTTGGTGTGGCTCCGTTGCCACCCTAGTTGGAATGAAGAGGGAGACACCAGGTTGGATCTAAGGGCCACTTTATTAACTATGTACAGCAACAATAAACCCACTGCAGCAAGGGCCTAAAGCGGTACAGGTCAGGGCCGGGATCCACTGTGGACCTCCACCCTGACCTGTCTGGGCGAGCCCCAAAGCCCCGGGTGCGACCCATCCACAGGATGGTGAGGACCCGGCCAGCCAGGCAAATTTGTCACCCCCTTTTGAGCTCCTAACACCTCAGCTGTATAGCAGTGAGGTAAGGCCTCTCCAGCGGGGGCTCCCGAAGGCAGCCTACCCCTGCCCCTGGCAGCCGTCAAAGCAGTACCAGGCCTACGGGCAGACCCCTCTTCCAGCTAATGGGGAAGCACCAAGGGTGCTCACTCTTCCCGCACCCTATCTAAACCCAAACCTGTCATGACACTACTAACAAGCACCACCCTAAGCCAATCACCTCAAAACCCCCATTGGTGCATGGTAGGCGAAAAACCCCCTTCATCCTGGACCAATCTGGATAAAAGGGGGAAAAAATCCTACCCGGCCCTGATAACAGCGACCAGCTAATCCTACAGCAAATATAGGGTGAGGAGGGTGGGCCAAGCTTCAAACGCTGACTGTGTCTGGGCCGGGGCAGTGCAGCCTCCTAAGGCTCCAGCTCTGCCCCTCCCAAACAAACCTTATAAGGAAGGAGGGGGGATGCTGGTGCTGCCTCCCTCCTTCCAGTGCAGCAATGAATGGCACCCGGCTCAAGCAGCTTGGCTGCACGCCGGGAAAGTGTCGTATTGCCACCCTAGTTGGAATGAAGAGGCAGACACCAGGTTGGATCTAAGGGCCACTTTATTAACTATGTACAGCAACAATAAACCCACCGCGGCAACGGCCTAAAGCGGTACAGGTCAGGCCACGGGATCCACTGTGGCCTCCACCCTGACCTGTCTGGGCGAGCCCCAAAGCCCTGGGTGTGACCCATCCACAGGATGGTGCGGACCCAGCCAGCCAGGCAAATTTTGTCCCCCCCCTTTTGAGCTCCTAACACCTCAGCCGTATAGTAGTAAGGTAAGGCCTCTCCAGTGGGGGCTCCCAAAGGCAGCCTACCCCTGCCCATGGCAGTCGTCAAAGCAGTACCAGGCCTACGGGCAGACCCCTCTTCCCACTAATGGGGAAGCGCCAAGGGTGCTCACCAGCCCGCACCCTATCTAAACCCAAACCTACCAATGCCAGAGCCAAGTCTCTGCTTAGGCTCTGGCGCCCCACTGATAGCCTAAGGCTAACCTAAGCCCTTGTGGCAGATCTTCCAAGAAGATGCTGTTGCCCTCTTCTGACAAATGCATACCATCACCTCTGTAGAGGCCGGGGACTTCAGCCCTGATCCAGGGATGAGGCAGATAAACACCTAACCCCCCCCCCAACGCTTTTTGCACTGCCCTTTTAGCCTTCATCCTGGCCCACTCGATGGCTTGACGGCCAACTGCCTCCCTCCAAACTAGCCGCGAGATCATGGCCGATCACATGATCAGCACACCCGGCCAGCGTTCTGAGATAAGGCATAGGTCTGCCTGTGCTTGGGAAGACAAAGCCTTACCCTGCACTAACCCAAGATCATTCCCCCCTAAATGGATAACAACAATGTGGGGTGGTTCTCTCCATCTCCCACTGAACAACAAAGGCAACAGGCCTGACCACCGAAGGCCCCGGCGACCTTGCCACTCAATCGAGGCCCATTCACTCAGCCCCAACTGGGACCCAACTGGCATCCTTTGTGCTTGGTGGGCATCCCAAAACACATAACTGTGACTGCAGATCAGGATCCTCTGTAAGCCGCCACGTGGCACAGGACCTAAGAAAAACAACCAATTAGTAACAGTCCAACAAGAACATCAAAACCGGGAAAGAGGACGTACAGAAGAGCGATAGGCAGAAGACCTCCACCTGCCCACCTTCTGGATCACCTGTCCCGAGTAACCCATGGCTGCGGCAGTCAATGCCGCCCCGATCCTAAAAGAGTGGGTACCAAAATTAACCCCGTTTAAGCCAATCTTGGAGAGGGCATGCTTCGTCACCACCCAAAATTGGTACCGGATCAACGGAGACCCATCCCTGTGATGAAAGAGACAGCCATGCTCTGAGCCACGCAACTTCCAGTATCTTTGTAATGCCTACATGGGACATAACTCAACCTCCGCACAGGAACCCAACTGCACCACAGTCCCCTTCCGCCCCTGGTCAGTCTTAGACCAATGGATCTGGAGGGAGACAGAGACCTTCTCAAGTTTCAGGTCCCTAGCCATAAGTGCACGACTGGAATTATCCCTGGAGGATTGAGCAACCAGCTCACTCACCCTCAAAACCCCAAAAAAGGCCATCAGAACAGCCGCGTGAAAGAGGGCTGCCTCATATCGGAAACTACAAATATCCCTCCAGACCACACTTAGACCCTTCAACACTGAAGGAGAAATCGGCTCTCTGGCATCATTACCAGCAGGGGTCTCTCTAGTCCAGCCCTCAAGCATCTTCCTGATCCGGAAATCGTCTGTGGCCTCAGGCAATCCCCGGGCCTTACTAACAAAGGCCAAAGTGGCCAACTGCCCTCTAATGGACTTAATTGCCATACCGCGGCCCTTTTGCCACACACAGAAATGTATAATGTGCTCCACTGGGACCAGCCAGCTCTCCTCCAACCTTGCAGTCTTCCTAAACTCCGCTAACTGGGCCACTGCTCTCCGATATGCCCTCTGATTGCTGGGTGCAATGGCTAACTGGATGGCCCTGCATGCTTCGGCCTCCCAAGATTTCACAGCTCCATGGGCATCCGAGCCGGTTGCTGATCGGCCTCTGGTGCAAGCCGCCAAAAACACTCCATCTGTAGGCGAGACAAAGCGTCTGCCACCCTATTATTAACACCAGGAACGTGCTTGGCCCAAAACAATATATTCCACTGGAGGCACAACAGCATGAAAGCCCTTACCAATCTCATAACTCTGCACGACTTGGACATCAAAGAATTGACAACCTGCACAACTGCCTGATTGTCACACCAAAAGTGGACAGAGTGGTTAGCCAATTCCTGACCCCACAAGTGAACAGCCACTAAAATTGGGAAAAACTCCAAAAAGATTAGATCCCTTACCACCTCAGAGGCCCTCCAGTCCAAAGGCCACTGCTCCGCACATCAGTGCCTTCAGAAATACACTCCAAAGCCAGTGGAGCCGGATGCATCTGACGTCACCTGCAGCTCAGCCTCAAGCAGCAACTCATCCCGCCACAGAGTAACACCATTAAAATCAGTAAGGAAAGCCGCCCATATGGCCAAATCCTCCTGCATACCCTTTGTCACCCACAACCGGTGATGGGGTGCATGCAAGTGGGCCATAGCATCACACAAGTGACGCAAAAAGGCCCTCCCTGGCACTATAGCCTTACAGGCAAAGTTAAGGGAACTTACCAGCTGCTGAATCTCAATGTGGGACATCTTACGCTTGGTCCTAAAGGCCCGCAAACGAGCTCTAAGCTCGTCCACCTTGTCCATTGGCAACCTAAGGGACTGCAGGACAGCGTCCAACTCAATCCCTAAGAACGTCAGGACTAATGAAGGCCCCTCCATCTTTTCCTGTGCCAAAGGAACACCCAGTTCCTCGGCCAGGGAAACATAGGTTGACAGAAGAGCAGTGCATTGACCAGACCCCACTGGCCCAATGAAGAAAAAATCATCTAAATAATGAGCCATACTGTGGCTGGCCGTCCGGCGCTGGACCTCCCACTCAAGGTAAGAGCTAAACCTCTCAAAGGCTGCACAGGAAATGGAGCAACCCATTGGCAAAGCCCTATCCATGTAATAGGAACCTTCAAAAGCAAACCCGAGGAGTTCAAAATCCTCAGGGTGGACTGGAAGAAGACGGAATGCTTTGCCATTTCTGCGCCCACCCCACATCTGCGCACCACCTTGACCGCTTGGTCAAATGACATGTACCACACCGAACATAACTATTCTGGTATAGTGTCTTTCACTGACCCACCCCTAGGGAACGACAGGTGGTAGATAAGGCGAAACTCACCGGCCGCCTTCTTAGGCACAACTCCCAAAGGGAGACCCTAAAATTAGGCGTCGGAGGAGCCACAAATGGCCCCAAGACCCAACTCTCTGCGCATTCCTTCCTAATCTGCCTAACTACATCCTCTTTCCCCAAAACTGAACATAAATTGTTAGCCATAAACGGGCGCCTTGGCCCCTGAAGTGAAATCCTAAAACCAACTGTAAACCCCTGAACTAAAAAAAGCACATCTTCCCGCTTGGGATAACTGCGCAACAGCTCCTCAAGGACCTTCAGCCTTACCAGGCTGGGTCCCTTTACCAGGAGGGTGCTGTCCACCTGAGCACCCCCTCCTGCCTTCTTGCCTCCCCATCCTTGCTTAGACTTGGAGCAAGCGTTATAGGGGTGGGGGCCAGCACAAGAGGGGCACTCATGTCTAAAGCGACACGGTTTCCTAAGGCAGGTCCCTTTGTACGCATACTCCCAGCATAGCAGCCGAGGTTGAACCTGCTGCCCCGCGCTGCCGCGGGTACTGGTTGCCTGCGAAGAATGGTGGACTACGTGCCCACTGTCTGACCTGTCACCCAAATTAGGCTTAGCCGGGGACATTACCTGCAGCCATAGCTGCTGCTGAATGCGGTCCCATGGCAAGTTAGGGTTCATTGCTGCCCGCATTCGGAACTCCTCATCATACTGCATTCAAGCCGCACCCGAAAAGCCAGTGTACTCCTTTAGAATAATGTTGAGGTATTGAAACAACTGAGGAGCCCTAGTTGGTTGGGCCCTGGCAATGACCCCAGCGTAAATCAAGAAACCCGGCAACCAGTTGTTCCAGGTCCTGTCAACCCGCCTCTTCTTCAGACGCTCCTTATCCCTATCATCCATATCCTCCTTGTCTTTTTTCTCCAGCTCCTGAAAGAGAAGAGAAAATATATCAACATATTCCCCTTTAAGGTTCTCTAGTTGCCTGGGTCAGGTGGTCCCCTAATGGCAATACCATATCTCCAAATGGCAAAGCGGTGAAGGGTACCTGTCCATAAGCAAAGGATGGATAGGGGCCAAAGCCCCAAGGAGATCCGGAGAACCCTGACCACCCCATAGGAAAACCCATATAAGCAGCTGGGCCTGCAACCCCCCATGGTGCAGGAGAAGTACACTGTTGCTGAGATGCAGACCCCCAACCTTGCCCAGCCCACACTGCCTGCCCCATCCCCTCAGCAGGCCCGGTATAAGGCAAGCAAGGCCCCTGTGCCAACCCCGTTGAGGCACCCACTGCCACCTGTCTCCCGGGACCCCAAGGTCAGTGCTTCCTTACCCCGAACATCCACTGGCTCAACAGCCACAGCCACAGGTGGTGATTCGTCCGGCCACTCCTGCTCCACATCCACTGCCGCTTCCTGGAGATCCACCTCTGCAGGCACCTTTGCACTACTGCACTCGCCTCCAGATGCTCCTGCTGCACCTTCTAAAAGAGACAAACGGCGTAAAATCTCTCTATTAACCGCATTCCTGGAAGCAGAATGAATGGGCCTAGGCCTGCCCTCACCTCGTGTTGCAGTTGAAGAGGTCCCCTTTGCCTCCTCCAACGCAGTTAGCCACCTCAATATATCCTGCTGACTAACAGCAGCATGCTCCTCATCGGCTGAAGACATGGGAGAAGAAGGTCTCCTAGCAGAAGCCTTCTTAGCCGGTTGCTTCCCCTTAGTGGGGCCTGCTTTTCTCTTAGGCTGCATGGCTACGAGCTAACGCCCCAACCCAATAACAGCCTACCAGTGCCCCAAGTGGCTGCAAAGTGAGCAGCTCTGCAAGTGATGCCGCTCAGAACACCCACAATATATATAAAGTAAGGCTGTTTGCAGTAACCTCCAATATATAGAGAGTGGGCTGATCAAATCACCACCACCATATATAAACCAACCAATATATGGACTATATCCAGCATAAAGCTGAAAGTAACAGTGCCACGAAACCTAGAGTGGGCCTGCCTAGCAGAGCTACCACTCAGAGAGTCTGAAAAATAACACACAGGGTGGCAACTGAGGGGGTCAGGCCAGCAAGCAAAATGAGGCAGCACAAAATGGCTGCCCCTTTATACCAATGAGGCTGGCAAAAGGAAAATGGCCGCCGCAAACACCCAATAAACCTACCCTGTCCCCAAACGCTGGAGGTGCGATGGCAGAAATATCCCCCAGCCAATCCCCCCAAACTCCCAAACACCCTGGTGATCAAGGGGTGGGGGGTGGGAAGTCTTTGGGCCCAATTGAGGGGACGGGAAATCAGCCGCCCTAAACCCCCCAATAGACCGCCGACACTCAAACCCTCTGTGCTAGCTTGCCAACTCCTTCCCAACTAGTGAAGGCCCAGCCTGCCCGAGCTCTCGCAATTAACTGCAACGAGCAGGGAACCGGGCGCACGAGGCCACAGCGGCAAACCCACTTGATGTGGCTGCGCAAATAGCACGACCCCACTCAGCACCAAGCCGCCGACCACTGCAGCAAGGCTGCCACTGGAGCTGCTCCCAGCCCGCCGCTCTACTGAGGGCCGCAACCCCCGCCGCAGCCCAAACCCAGTGCTCCGCTGCCGACCGCCACAGCAAGGCCATCGCTGGAGACACTCCCGGCCCGCTGCTCTACTGCGGGCCGAAACCCGTGCCGCAGGCCAAACTCAACGCTCTGCTGCCAGCCGCTGCAGCAAGGTCGCCACCGGAGCCATTCCCTGCCTGCCATTCTACTGCGGGCTGCAATCCGCACCGCCGACACCTCGTCCCCCGATGACACAGCACGGCCCTTGCAGCTCAGTGGGAGGATCATCCAGTCACTCCGAGCTTCAAACGCCGACTGCGTCTGGGCCGGGGCAGCGCAGCCTCCTAAGGCTCCAGCTCTGCCCCGCCCAGACAAACCTTATAAGGAAGGAGGGGGGATGCTGGTGCTGCCTCCCTCCTTCCAGTGCAGCAATGAACGGCACCCGGCTCAAGCAGCTTGGCTGCACGCCGCGAAAGTGCTGCATTGCTTTCACAATACCTTCCCTACCCTTCATTTTGGTGACTAGGTGTGCATTTTATTCCCTATCACTTGATATTAATTAAACCTGGCCAAGATGATATAAAATCTTTGGACAGCATGGAACAAGTGGCAGTGATTGAAGGACACCCATATCGATATACATGTTTCCCCCACAAAGAGAAGCAACAGTTCCATGTGGTTGTTTTAGGGAGTGAAATAGTAGCTTCCTTCTGCTTCTGTCAGTGCTCGGATCTGAATTGGACCACTGAGCCAATTTAGTACCTTCCTGAACCATTCTAGTATCATATAGTAGAGTATATTATTCTTTTATTTCACAGAAAAAGCCTTCAAAGAAAGGAGATGCTAGAAGTTCTTCATCGCTATGTGAAATCAAGAGGCACAAGATGTATAAGAGGGATATTCCAACTTTCATTAATTCTATGGTGTATTTATCTCTCTTACCTCTGCAGTCCCAAAACTGGTAGCAGCTTACAGACCAGCTCACACAGTTGCCCCAAAGACACCAGCTGCCAATGCCAACCCATTCCCAGGTCCTTTCTTCTGAATTTCTCTGTGGTAGATCACATTCTTGATATGCAGAAAAATAGATGTTCTGTCCTTGATACTTTGAGGGATCTCATTGTACATCTCCTGCAGAATGAAGCGGTAATGTCATATGTAAGTCACTCAATGAACTTCAGGTGGTAGAGGAACCTGAGTTTACTTTTCAAGGGATTTGTTGACCTGTACGTTTTCTTAGTCATAGTTCAAACCTAAGTGGAGTTACACCCTTTGAGGAAATTTGAATGTGTCAGATTTCAGGAGCTGAGCAGGGTCAGTCCTGGGATGAGGGACCACCAAGGAAGACTCTACAGAGGAAGGCAAAGACCTCCGCTTCTCTCTTGCCTTGACAGCTCCTTGCTGTGGTCACCATAAGTTAATTGTGACTTGAGGGCACATATACACATATATTATATTATTATAGTATATTGTATTATTAACACCTAACTGAGAAGGGAGTTAAACACCCTTGAAGATAGAGATAATATTCAACAAATTCTGAACATACTGGAAAATGGGGCAAATTTGAATGATGTGATTTAACATGGACAAGTGCCACCTTCAATATCTTGATAAAACAATGCAAAGCTGTATGAACAGGATTTTGGGATATGGGTGGATGGGAAGGTAAATATGAGTAGTTAACGTGATGCAGCAACAAAAAACGGTGAATGCAATCTTGGGTTCTCTCAACAAAGTTATAATATTCAAATCACTCAGGCTGACACTGTCCCACTATAGACCATGTTGATCAGGCCCCACCTGGAGTATTGAGTGCAGTTCTGGAGGCCTCACTTCAAAAAGGATGTGGACAAAGTGGAACAGGTGCACAGGAGAGCAACCGGAGTGATCAGGGGCCTGGAGATCAAGTCCTACGAGGAAAGACTGAGGGATCCAGGAATGTTCTTTTTGGAGAAGAGGAGATTGAGGGGAGACATGATTGCTCTCTTAAAGTATTTAAAAGGCTGTCACTTTGGACATGGAAGGGAAGTGTTCCTGTTGGCAACAGAGGAAAGGACGCAAAATGGTGGGTTTAAATTACAGGAGGGAAGGTAGTGGCTGGACATCAGGGAAAACTTCTTCACATTAAAAGTAATTCAACAGTGGAATCGGCTGCCAAGGTGGGTTCCCCGGCAGTGGCAGTCTACTAGGAGCGGCTGGGTGAATATTTCTCAGGGATGTTTTAGGTTTTTCCTGTATTGGGTGGCAGATTGGACTAGATGGTCTATAGGGCTGCTTCCCACTTCTATTCCATTCTATAACTAATTCATACCCTCCGAGGTGAATTTCATTTAGGAACTTGATGTGCATATTCCTGCAGTATTAAGAATGCAGGGTTACGTTTGGGATGAGACGGTAAGTCTTGCTCCCAAGGCTCCCTAGTTTCTGTGCCAAAATATCATCATCATCGTCATCGTCGTCGTCATCATCGTCGTCGTCGTCATCATCATCATCATCATCATCATCATCATCATCATCATCTACCTTTATTGGCATAGCAACAATCACAAGATTGATAAGGTATCCTATCTATAACATATTAAAACTTTTAAGGATAAAATCCATACAAACGACTAATTAAAGTTACCTTTAAGTTAAAAAAGTTCCGCAATATATTTAGCAAAATAAAAATCCAAACAAACTACTAATTAAAATTACCTTAAGTTTAAGAACTTCCACAAGAAATTTAGCAATGATAAAAATCCATATAAGCTACTGATTAAAATTGCCTTTTAATTTAAGAACTTCTCCAAGAAATTTAGCAACGACTTAAAGTAATTTCAGGAACCGAATCATTTAGAAGAAACTCACATTTAAGGTTATTAATTGGATGACTTTTAGAGTTTCATAAATTAGAAAGCAAACATTTCCAGGCAGGTTCATAAAAAGGGCAATCTAAAATTATATGGTCAACAGTTTTTAAGGAATTAAGTCCACACTGACATAGACACACTTGCCTCAGGATCCAGAGATCCCTGCCGGAAAGCCTCCTGGAAGGGAATGCATTAACCCTGGCCAATAAAAAGGCTCTACGCTATAAGGGAATATCAAGAGCTTGGAGATAATGAGCCATCCTACCTGGAAAACTAACAAGGCCGAGCATGGAAGGTGAGCAAATACTGGATTGAGCTGGACACAGTTTTTATCATTCAATATCTATAAATCGTTGCTTGATTGATTTACAGTGCAATCCTATGGAGAGTTACTCCAGTCTAAGCCCATTGAAATCAATGGCCTTAGACTGGAGTAACTCTCTCTTTTTTTTAATTTTTTTTAATTTTAATTGCTAACATCAAAACTACAAACAAAAAGGAAAAAGGAAACAAGGGGGGAGGGATAAAACAACATAATAACACAGACTACAACTACAAGTATTGAATTCCCTTCATAATACAATTATTTAAGGTTAAACTTTCTAATATGTTATTAGATTGGTAGATCTTATAAAATATGAACTACAGTCAGGGTCAGGTCTTCTTCCCCCCCCCCCCTGCGTCTCGATCTCAGTTCTCTCTGAACAGCTACAGTAGCTGCGCTCATTCCCTCCTCCCCTCTCCCCCTTCAGATTCTGGATCTTCTTCTTGCTCGAACTCTTGATGATTAAGTACAAAATCCCTCAGCTGTACTTCCGATATTATCTTGTAGGCTTGGTCTTTATATCTAAACCAGATACCTTCCAGAAATAACCATTTGTATTTTATATCACGCTTTCTCAGAAGAGCTGCAAACCTTTTGTATTTGAATCTTCTTTTCCAAGCTAGAAATGGAATGTCCTTCAATATCTTAACCTTGTTACCAAGAAAGTCCAAGTCCACGTTAGTTGAATTATATAAAATGGTGTCCCGAGTCTTCTTAGATGAAAAGTCAATAAAGATCTTGCGAGGCAGTTGACGCTTGGTTGCATATTTTGAAGATGTCCGACGGACTTCCAGAATATTGCTTTTTAACTCTTCTTTAGTTGCCTTTGTGAATAACGCCAAAAGTTCCGACACAAGATCCTTTAAATTTTCACTTTCCTCCTCCTTCACATTCTGTAAATGCAATAACGTCTGAGCACGAGCCACTTGTAGTCCTATCAATTGATTCTCCAAAAGCTTTACTTCTTTGTTTGTAGCTCTCATGAGTGTTGCATTTTTGCAAGCAGATTTCTCTGCCTCGAGTGCTTCATCTTTAATGGTTTTCACGTCGTTTTCAATTGAGCCAACCCTTTGTCCGATTTCATTTAGCCTGTCAACAAAGGGCTTCATAGCTTCAATGACCGACTGTTTAACCACCTCATCAAGAGTCTCTCCCTTCCCCTGCAACGCAGTGGAAACCGATTTGCCCACAGCAGGGCTCTGCTTTTTCATCACCATCTTGGGGGGGGGAGTCTGCCAACTAAGTTCCAAAACTCAATGAAGAGGAAGATATCTGAACCTTCTTAAGCTTTAACTCCCACCAATCCTTCGCATACACTTAGAGTAACAGAAGGGATCCGCTTACTTACAGGCTTTTCACCT
Organism: Eublepharis macularius; assembly: GCF_028583425.1. Taxonomy (NCBI): domain Eukaryota; kingdom Metazoa; phylum Chordata; class Lepidosauria; order Squamata; family Eublepharidae; genus Eublepharis; species Eublepharis macularius. Next base: position 17,804 of record NW_026559739.1, on the reverse strand, counting down.
TAAATCTGCTTGTTGTCGTTCTCCATGGCCTGGCAGCACGCGATGTGCTGCACAAGTCTGCCGGCCTCCATAGGAGCACACGGGCTTTTTACCCCCTGGATCGATTTCAGGGAGCTCTTCCCGCAGCGCTCCAGACCCTGACCCCCCTACCTATTTCCTATTACAGACCTATTTCCTTACTTAACAATGACTATAACATCTTTGCGAAGATCTTAGCGGAAAGAGTAAAGGGATGGCTATCCGAAGTTATTGGGGAAGAACAAGCTGGTTTTTTACCAAATAGACAAATTAGAGACAATTTAAGGACAGTTATAAATGCTATTGAATATTATGATAGGCGTTGTGATAAGGAGGTTGGGTTCTTCTTTGTGGACGCTGAAAAAGCTTTTGACAATTTGAACTGGGATTTTATGTTCGCCACTATGGAACAGCTACAGTTGGGAGAAAGATTTATCAGAGCAGTAAAAGAAATCTACAGAGACCAGAGTGCAGCAATTGTGGTGAATGACGAGGTGACTAAGAAATTGACTATAGGCAAAGGTACAAGACAAGGTTGCCCGTTGTCTCCACTGTTGTTTATAATGGTTTTGGAAATTTTGATGATACAGATCCGAGAAGATAATGCAATCCGTGGAATAAAGATAAAAGACTTTTCCTATAAGGTCAGAGCATTTGCAGATGATATAATGTTAATTGTGGAAGATCCAATTGAAAACATGCCAAGGGTAATAGAAAAAATCACAGAATTTGGAGATTTGGCAGGTTTTTTTGTAAACAAAAAGAAGTCAAAGATACTGTGTAAAAATATGATTAAACAAAAACAACAGCAACTTATGGAAATAACAGACTGTGAAGTAACAAATAAGGTGAAATACTTGGGAATTGAACTGACTGCAAAGAATATAGATCTATTCAAGAATAACTATGAGAAATTGTGGACTCAAATAGAGCGAGACTTGATTAAATGGAATAGATTGAATTTGTCATGGTTGGGAAGAATTGCAGCAGTCAAGATGAATGTGCTGCCAAGAGTGATGTTTTTGTTACAGACAATACCAGTTATTCGGGACTCCAAGCAGTTTGAGAAGTGGCAGCGAAAGATATCGGACTTTGTTTGGGCAGGCAAAAAGCCTCGAGTGAAAATGAAAGTGTTACAGGATGCGAAAGAGAGAGGCGGAATGCAACTGCCCAACCTAAGACTTTACTATGAGGCAATCTGCTTGGTTTGGCTGAAGGACTGGATGATGCTTAATGGAAAAAGTACAGAGATTACCTACAAGAAGGAATTCCCTCCTGGGTGGTTCCTTATGAAGTGATAGATCCGAGAACTGTTGATAATGAACAACAGTGTTTAACGTATAAGGAGATAACACAAATAGAATTTTCTAAATTAAGAATAAAGACGCAAGAAGAGTTGTCTCCAAACTATGACTGGTTTCAATATAGACAGCTCAGAGACCTTTATAAATCGGATTGTGCCAAGGGAGGGATAAGAATGGAGAACTCGGACTTGGAGGAAGTAATTTTACAAGAAGACAAAAAGGAAATTTCAAAGGTCTATAAAGTGTTGTTAAAATGGTATACTGAAGAAGAGGTAGTTAAGGAGCAAATGGTGAAGTGGGCTATAAATTTTAATAAAGAAATAACAATGGAGGCGTGGGAATACTTGTGGAAAAATACTTTGAAGATTACGACATGCACTAACATTAAAGAGAATGTCTATAAAATGATCTATCGTTGGTACCTGACACCAAAGAAAATTGTGCTAGGGAATGTGAACACGTCTAATAAATGCTGGAAATGTAAAAAGCATGAAGGATCTTTGTATCATATGTGGTGGACTTGTGAGGTAGTCAGGCAGTACTGGGTGGAAATAATAAGAGTAATAAGTGAGATTTTACAGTTTCAAGTTAATAAGAACCCAGAACTCCTGCTACTGAACTTGGGAATGGAAGATATTCCAGCACAACATAGGACATTGCTTTTTTACATGACAGCAGCGGCTAGACTTTTGTATGCGCAAAAGTGGAAAGTACAAGAAGTGCCAACTATCGAGGACTGGATTTACAAATTGCTGTACATGGCGGAGATGGATAAACTGACAAGAAAACTAAGAGACCTTGATCCAGGACAGTTTAACACAGATTGGGAGAAGCTGAAACAATATTTGGTGAAAAAATGGGAGGTGGGAGGAGAACTGTGGCAGTTTGAAAATTATTGAAGAAAAACAAAAGAAGAGAGAAGTGACTATACCGGGGGGAGGAGAGTTAAAGAAGAATTACTAAGCAATTATTCTATTTGATTATTCTATACAGTATTGAGTAATAGTTATTATGTGATATATAAGAATAGAAATTAATTAATTAATTATGTTGCTGGCAGATAGGGGTGTAATTGAGAATTAACAGAATTAAAATTCATGAATACAAGAAGGGAGGGAATGAGAAGAAGCATATAGAATATAGGTTAAATTGATTGACTTATGCTGAAGGTATTTTTGGTTATAGCGATATTTAGAAATGTGCAGAACATGGGTCAAATTGATTGACTTATGTTGAATGTATATTGTGTTTATAGTTATATTTAGAAATGTGTAGAATACGAGTCAAATTGATTGACTTTATGTTATAAAGATAAGAGATATAAGAGGAAGTAAAGAGTAACATATAGAGTATAAGTTAAATTGGTTGACTTATAAATGTATTCATCACTTATGAGTACTCAAGTTATGTATAGGGAGGGATAAATTGTTTGTCCCATATTGATGACATTAGAATGAATAAGTTAGAGTACAGGATATTGAGAATATTACCAGTATTATTACTATTGAATAATATGCCAGGAATATATTAGTTAGTTGATAAGTGAAGGGAAACTGACTTAGCACTGTGTTATAATAGATTAGCTTAGAAGAGTGTGAAAGTATATGTTTAATTGACAAAATAAGTTCAAATGAGTAGGGGAAGAATAGACAAAGGGTTGGAAAACTGTTGGAAGTCAACAAACGGGGGGGGGGGAAGGGAGGGGGTTAGAACTGGAATATTAGAGTATTTTGATTGTTATAAATGACCAAATATTTCTAATTCCAATAAAAATTTTTATAAAAAAAAAAAAAAAACAAAGGGCTTCATAGCTTCAATGACCGACCATTTAACCACCTCATCAAGAGTCTCTCCCTTCCCCTGCAACGCAGCGGAAACCAATTTGCCCACAGCAGGGCTCTGCTTTTTCATCACCATCTTGGGGGGGGGGGGAGTCTGCCAACTAAGTTCCAAAACTCAATGAAGGGGAAGATATCCGAACCTTCTTAAGCTTTAACGCCCACCAATCCTTCGCATACACTTAGAGTAACAGAAGGGATCCGCTTACTTACAGGCTTTTCACCTTAAATCTGCTTGTTGTCGTTCTCCATGGCCTGGCAGCACGCGATGTGCTGCACAAGTCTGCCGGCCTCCATAGGAGCACACGGGCTTTTTACCCCCTGGATCGATTTCAGGGAGCTCTTCCCGCAGCGCTCCAGACCCTGACCCCCCTACCTGGGAGTCCTGGGGGTTAACCCTCGCAGGTCAACCACCCGGTCAGGCTGCTCGGCTGCTTACTCCCGGACCTGCAGAGAGGAGCGTCTGACATGGCCGGGAAAACGAAACCGAATCAGACTGGAGTAACTCTCCATGTGATTGCACTGTTCATGTTGTAAGATTCATCAGCTAAAGCTAAATCATCAAGAGCAATTCCAATTGGATTAAGTTTGAGTTTGATTGTAGCATCCCAGATCTACAATCCAAGTCAAATATATATCGAATGCAAGAGTGTCAGAGTGTCAGTTTACCTGTCAGTTCTCTAGCCAGAGTTACACCATATTAACATGTGATAATCTATAGTTGTTTAGTTTCCCTCCCTCTAGGCCCAGGTGGTGCCCAGGCCACATATATCCATGGGAGCGAAGAATTCTTATCAGCCCGTTCCGGACAGAGACCTTGACGTCTTTGTCTTCCCAAAGACAAAGGAGAGCCAAACACTGCAGAAGACCAGCATGCTGAAGGTGATCAGCTTGGCTTCATTGAAAGAATCAGGCAACGTCCGGGCTAGGAAGGCCACCACGAAACTGAGGGTGGCCAGAAGACCCATGTAGCCCAGTACAGTGTAGAATATGATGTCTGAGCCTTCGTTGCATTGTACGATGATATGACCCATTTGGGAGTGCATGTCAAACTCTGGGAAAGGGGGCGAAGTTGCCAACCACAATGCACAGAAGCCAGTTTGAATTAAAGAACAGGGAATGATGACTGACATGGCCAGTCTCTTCCCCACCCACTTCCTCATCCTGTTCCCTGGCTTGGTGGTCATGAAGGCAACCACCACAGTGACAGTTTTGGCTAATATGCAAGACACAGCAACGGAGAAGATGATGCCAAACGGAGTTTGCCAGAGGAGGCAGGTCACTGTCCCAGGCCGGCCGATGAATAGGAAGGAGCACAGAAAGCCGAGCAGCAGAGAGGAGAGCAGGACACAGGTGATGCTTCGATTGTTGGCTTTGACAATGGGGGTGTTCCAGTGTGTGGCAAAGATCCCCATCACTCTAACTGTGGCCATGAAAAATAAAACAGCGATAGAAGCCAAGCCTGCTCCCATGGGGTCCTCGTAGGATAAGTAGGTTATGATTTTGGCAATGCACTGGTCCCTTTTCTCGTTTGGATATTCCTCTTCTGGGCATATCTCACATTGGTCTGCATCTGAAATTCATAATTGTTACAATCATTTATGAATGTGCTGCTGCCCATTTTAATCACTCCTACTTCTGTCCCTGGAACGATGCTACTGAGAAGGGCTGTTCAGAGAAATTCTCTTCATTCCTCTTTACTCAGTTTCTACGGAGAATTCCCCGTTGCCATGAAGGAAGGGAATGGAGAGATCCTGGCCAGGTTCTGTGCAGATGTTGCCTGCTAGTCTTGCAACAGAGGGTCAGATTCTTCAGGTAGGTATTTATACCTTGTTTAATTCACCCAAAACTAAAGATGGGAGCCTCAAAATTGGACACTGGCTTCTGTATAGTCCTGGGTGTTGCGATCATGAAAGGAATTGGATCATCCTACTGACATAATTGTGGGAGTTGCAGTGCCAAAAACAGAAGGAATCAGAACATCTTGGCACAGATTAGCTCCGCTTTACTATTTCAAATGAAGCAAAAGTTTACTCTTGAGAAGCCAGCAAGGGCAGCATAGGCAGGCTTGGTGGATCATCCTTTCTGTGAACAGCTTCCCTGATCCATTCAGAGCCTGTGTGAAGTAGTGGGTTAGAATGTCGGACTAGGATCAAGGAGATCCGGGTTCTAATACTGCCAAGGAAGATTGTTTACCGACTGTGGGTGGGTCACACCCTCTCAGCCTGACCTACCTCATAGGGCTGTTGTGGTGAGGGGATTGTGGAGAACTATGTCAGCTATTTTGGGTCCCCAATGGGGAGGAGTACAAGTGATGATGACGTTTGTTATAAATCTATTTTGAGCTACAGCTCACCAACAAAAGATGGTGGCTCTTGCGGTGGCTTCATCCGCTTTTGCTGCAGCTTTTTGGGCAGGAGGAAGAATTGCTTCTTCAGTATCCAAAGTACTGTTAAATATCGCAAGGAGGTGGTGCTTCCAGTTGGTGTACGGAGGCCCAGTACAAGAGAAAACAACGGCCAGGGCTAAAGTTACAACAGGGTACAATAATTTCTTTTCGAAGAGAAATAACAGAAAGGGCTCCATCTATGACTATTTTTAAGGAAATGAATTTCATGAAAACAAATTCACCTCCCCTTAACAAGCCTACTTCTGAGTTTACGCAAGGGAGACTTATTTAATATCAGCGCAGAATACTTTCTCAGTACTGCACCCAAAGTTGTTGAAGAAATTTAGTGAAACAGAATTAGTGGAGCCCACAAATGGGAATTGCCATTGCGATGCGTCTTCACACTTCCTTGGAGCGGATTGCTTGGACTGCACCCACTTTGGATGGACCTGGGATGATTTGCAGTCCTTTTGGACACATGTTACCTTCACTGGCCCTCGTTCTCTGACACATATATTTTAGTCTTAATTGTGTCTTCCATGTGCTAACTGCGTAGAGAATCCCTTGTTATGTATAGTTGAGTCCTGAGTCTGCTTAGACTCTCCAAGGATTTGGCTTGATTACAGCAACATGATTCATGTGAACAAGATAAGTGTAAGAATGACGTGGTGGGGGGCTCACTTCCATTGTTCCTCAATTCATCTCATTGCCAAAGCAAGCAACTCTTCCTTGGTTTCCTCCCGCAGAGTTTAGCCAGCAGTGCTTCAGAAGAGCCCAAGAGACACCACCCTCCAGCCTTCTGGAAGCAATTGTTCAGAAACTGCTGCCTCTATCAATTTTCCAGAAGGTGAAGATTGGTAAATCCCTTGGTATATTCAGTGCACAGGCAAGTCCTAGTAATGGGAATAGGGTCAAATTGGAAACATCTGGAGCTTTTCTCTCATAATTCGATCCTTTTACTTACCTATCTGGGCTGCAACTTTCCCTTCTGGGCATTGAGCACAATTGTAGCAACAAACTTGCTTCCCCTCTTGAACAATCTTGCTGTGTCCGGTGGGGCAGCTCTCGACACATGTGCTGTGTGGGACACTCTAAAGATAAACACAAGGAAGGGCTTGGTGATGGAAATATGCTGTTTTTTCTTTACAGCTTCGCTTCTTTAATTTTGAACCCTTTGCCCAAGAAATCACAGTCTCCCTACATACATAGGTTCTTACAAAGATGAAACAACTGATAAGAGAAAGAAAAGATCTGGGTAAGCGGAGGAACAAGGCTTATGGCCTTCAGATGCATCTCTCCTTCCCCTAATCATTAGTGTTTCTCATCCTCTGAATTTGAACTCTTAACACTTCCGTTCTGATTAATAAAAGCCAAGCCAAATTTCCATCCTTCACAGCATGAGCTAGAAATGGTTTCGTTCCTGACTCAGAATTCTTTTTCTGAGGAAGTGTGTGTGTGCAAAGTGTCATCAATTCACAACCATCTTATGGCAATGCCAGCAAGGGGCTACCAAAGCAAGTGAGAAACAGAGGTGGTTTGCCATTGCCTTCATACTGAGGAAATACCGGTTTAGAATCCTTCCCACAATTAGAGACAAATACTGCCTGCGAGCAATAAAACGAAAACATTAGGAAGAAAGTTGTTGTGTAACCTGCTCCTTACTTTGCTAGTTTTCAAATTCTAGAAAATTTTCAGACTGACAAAGATTTACAATTGTGAACCTCCATCTGTAGTGGTAAGTGCACTCTCTCCCACTTTGTTCCCATCTGGGTGGCTTGTAGAAACCAGCACAAAAAAAATAGCAGAATAACATGGTCTCCAGACTCTTGTATACAATGGATACATGGTGAACCTACTGTGGAATTTTGCAAATGTAAATCTGATGAAATTTGAAATATTCTGTGCCTATTCCCCATGACTTTTTATGCATTATGGGAAAGGGTGTAAGGTTTGTGAGAAGTGAGATTGAAGATGGCATATCCACCTTGGAGGTATTTTATTTCATATAATCCTTGAGTGATAGTTTCTCTGCTTTCACTCTGTGTGTTGTAGGGAGCAAGATGGCACATTTTTCTCAAGGATAATAGATATCAGTACATGTAGGCTCTTTCCAAGTGGTTCCTGCCAACCATGAGACCATGTAATGTTTGATAAAGGTATAAGGTAAGAAGTCCAATGAATCTGAACTCACAACATATTGGTTATTATTAGAAGTGTGCTTCTAGAAAAAAAATGTTGTGGTTTTGGATCTGGGTAAAGGATTGAATCCTCTCCCACCCTGGCAATTACTATTTTGTGGCTAGGATGTTACCAGTTCATGATTCAATTCCAGGTGTAGTTCTTCATGCTCCAGACTTTTGGTCCATTTATTTTAACAGGGAACCAATTATTTGCAGCTGTTTTTAAAGATTAATCCACTGAACTCATAGGGAATACAATCATCCCCCTAATCCAGCAACCAAGTAAGTTTCAATCACTTTCAAAGAAGGGATTCACTTTCCATCCCCCCAAAGTAGCTGGGTTTCTGCATAAAGCACTTATCTCCATTAACTACTGTCACTGAAAACAGGCAAGTAAAGCAATGGCCAAGTAGAACAGCAGTGCCAGCTGATCAACAATTTAAAAAAAATCTAATAATGTTAATTTTATGTTTTGTCTCTTTCAGTGACTAATTCAGTGCCAATTATTCCCCAAAAGAGTTATTTTCAGGTTTCTTCCAACTTTGGAGTTTTTTAGTGCCCATCCCTGTTTATTATTATTGTGGGATATTGTCCATGATATTTTGATTAATGTATAGTGAGTGTTAAACATTCACACTGTACTCAAATGCTATAACTTTACAAGACTATGCAGATATTCAGGAGAGAATTCAGGCATGGGCAAGAGGTGACATATGAACCTGCTCTCTCTCGCTCCTTCTCCCTAAGCCAGGTAAGGAAAACTCCATGGACTGCATAGGTCCACGATCATGTCTGACAACAGTGCATGCTATTTTATGGCTCTAGAGGAGAGGAATTGGCTATAACTTTGGAGAATATTTCTATGGCTTGGATTTCCAAGGATATAGGAAGTCATAAAAAGCATCCAGTTTTGAAAAAAAAGGTCATACATTTTTAAAAATATTACCCATACCTGCTGAAATCTGTGATTCCATATCAGCAAACTTCTATTAAGAGTAAAGTCTGCACTTGCAGTTGCCTTAGATACTATCCGACCAACTTGAATTTTTTGGAAAGATTGATTTGGGAATGTGACCAAGTTCACAATATCGTAGCCAACTGCCAGGTCCCTATTTTCATCAATAAAGATTTCCTCTCCAGCAGAATTGTTAAAGTGACCATTTCTCAAAAAGGAACAAAACTAGATTGGAGGAGAAACAGTTTATGTTTTAATAAATCTAGTTAGAAATGATGAAAACACCTTTCTGGAATTTAACATGGAACCCGTTTTTCTGAAATACGGACTTGCAACTGTATTACTTTTATAAAATATGAATTAGGCTGATTTTTTATTTGCTCAGAATGCAAAACTTAAAGATAAGAGGGGAGCCGCCTCATACAGCTGACATCCTAATAGAGAAGCTGTTACCCAAAAAGGAGATTTCCTTAATTAGTTGAGGGAATTTGGATTAAGGAGGTAGTGAGAAGGGGTTGCTAAGATTCTCCTAGTATGTTTATTGTGATTGTTCCCTTAGAGAACTCTCAAATAAACAGGAAGATGTTCGAAAGGAAAAAATTATTAACAGAGAAATAAAAGGTAAGCATATAGAAAACCACACTCGGCATAGAAACATATTGTGACAAAAAGAACTGTGACTGACCTGCCAGGGCTGAGCATAGAGAAGACCTCTTTCCCTGATCTCTCTTTTCTGAGTTCTGAATGAATGCATGGCATGGAGTGCATGTGCCACAGCATGGACAGCATTGTAAATGCCATAGCTCTGACCAGACAATCCCATTTCAAACACAGTGCCAGGGACGCTGTCAAGCTCTCCCCTCCAGTACAGGTTTTGTTTTGGGGCCCATAAAGGTTATAGAGTGGTAGTGAACAGAGAAACATGCTCATCCAAAAATGAATTTTAGATTGGTATGGATTTATGGTCTCAATGAAGTCCTGAAATCCTGGCACCTTATTAGTGTGCAGTGCAAAGGACAAGCTGCCATTGAAGGATTTTGGTGTGAATTTCCTTCCCGGTAAAATAGATGCGACATCCCATTGGGAAGTTGTAATCCAAATCCGCTCTATAGGCAGTCTATTATCAATTTCAAAATATTGTAGAATTACTTGGAAACCATCCATGTTCTCATCATCCCCGTAGACAAGAATGACGTTGAGTTTGCTAAACCAGATTTTTAGACCTATCCCCTTCAAGATTTTTTTAACGTACCTGTTTTTGGTGAAACTTCCCACTGTTGGAATAATTTCTTTCAAAGCAATGCAAATATTACTCTGAAACAACCTTGGTATCAGATTTTGAAGGAATGTTTCTCCACTGTCATCATCTGAAGTGAGAAGGCCAATCCAATTCCATCCAAAATGCTTAAGGAGGTGAACAATCCCAACACATTGAAGCGTTTCATTTGGAACCGTTCGGAATAAATAAGGGAACTGAGTTTTATCATTCATTGTAGCGTGAAAGGCACCATAACTGACCTAAGATGAAAGATCATGACTTTATGAGACGTGACAAAAAACTTCATTTATTTTTGAAAATATCGTTCTTCATCCAAATACATACAAACATATCTATTTGTTCCATTTGGTTAGCTACAAAATGCTATACTTTGTAATGATCCTTATTATTTAAAAGTTATAATCACGCTGTCAAGGCAAGACAATGAAGAACCTCAATTGTTCATGGTTCGTACAGGCCTAGGGCAGAGAATGGCCCTGGATAAGATGGACCAAAGGAAAAATATTGGCCTGTCATTCCAGCAGTCATGAATTGAGCATAGGATCCTCAACAGTAGACTAAAATGAGCCTTCTAACATTAGAGATCTTAAAGAAAAAGGTGGACAAAATTGAGAGGGTGCAGAGGAGAGCGACGAGGATGATCAGGGGTCTGGAGACTGAGCCCTATGAGGAAAGGCTGAGGGTCCTTGGGAATGTTTAGTTTGGAGAAGAGGAGGTTGAGGGGGGACATGATTGCTCTCTTTAAATATTTGAAAGGCTGTCATTTGGAGGAGGGCAGGGAGCTGTTCCAGTTGGCAGCAGAGGGTAGGACACGAAGCAATGGGCTAAAACTACATGCACAAAGGTACCGACTGGATATTAGGAAAAACTGTTTCACCGTCAGAGTAGTTCAAAAGTGGAATCAGCTGCCTAGGGAGGTGGTGAGCTCCCCCTCACTGGCAGTTTTCAAGAAGAGGCTGGATGAATACTTGTCAGAGATGCTTTAGGCTGATCCTGAACTGGGCAGGGGGTTGGACTAGATGGTCTGTATGGCCCCTTCCAACTCTATGATTCTATGATTCTATGATTCTATGATTGGAGAGGATTTTTGTTCCTATGTCTATTTTCTGCATCTCTCTGAACACACGTACCTGTGTAATCTTGTACGTAGTTAGAATGTTGGCCATCTGGATGGAGTTTTGGGAGGTGAAGCCACCAATGACGGCCATTACTTTCTTCTTCCTGTCACAGTGGTAATTGACACGAGTCGGCTTTTCTCTGAAGACTAGATCCAGAAGGGCTTGAGAGCTTCTCAGTGAGCTGAAAGCATTGTCATAGATGTCTGATCTCAGTGTGGTGTTGAGTAAGAGTTTAGAATTCTTCTTGATTTCATTAAAGGCAAAAACAAAGGCTAGGATATGCTGATATTGTTTGCTCAAAAACCTGCAATGAGAGTTTTGAGTAGTCTTGCACCCCTGCGTCATAAGAAACAATCATGGCTTCTGACTTCCAGAATGAAACAGCGATCGCACAGTAGCTGACTTCCCTGCTGTGACCTCCCTGGTTCCTTGGGACCTGACAATTCAGGCCCCCAAGTCCTTCCCTCGGAGGGGAGAGGCAGGCTGGAACAAGGTGAAGAGTTCAAGGGGTCTGGCAAACCTCGTGAAGTCTCAGCACCAGTTCCGATAGCAAGAACCAATCGAAGGGCCTATGGCCATAGCTGCGGAACCCGAAAGTCCAGCAAGATTAACTAACTACAGTGAATTTAAGCAGATGCCGATCAAGACAGATAAACTCAAGACACCTAAGATTTATGACCCCTCTTACCAAGTAAGCAGTTTGTCTTTTATGGTTTTATGACACAACCCAGCCTTTGTGAGCGGCCGTTGATCGAAGCTGAGAGGAAGAGGGGGTAGCAGAGAGACTGTCACAAGATACTCTCAGCAGACGGCCGGAAAGCAATACATTTTTGAATAGAATTAACAAGACAAAGTTTTTTACCACTGATCAGAGAAATGGCTTCTTGGGAAGAAGATCTACTTATTAAACTACATCAAGCTTCCAAATTAATGAAAGAAATATTAAGTAAAGCAGATGGGATATTTGGAGCAGAAGTGGACAAAGACAAGATAAACTATGTCCACACAGAGCAAGTCGCTAAGCAGACAGATCCATGTGAAAGAAAAATAGAATGAAGAGAGACAAATTTGCAAAATGCGGAAATTCCATCGAGTCTACAAAATAGACGGTTGTACCAGTACGTCCTCTTCAAGGTACAAGGCAGTACCGAGAAGAGGGAATTCAGCATCTTGCTACTGAATGGAGAAAACAAACAGAGAAGTGATAACATTCCTGCTGACGTATTGTCGAAGGCTTTCGCGGCCGGAGAACGATGGTTGTTGTGGGTTTTCCGGGCTGTATTGCCGTGGTCTTGGCATTGTAGTTCCTGACGTTTCGCCAGCAGCTGTGGCTGGCATCTTCAGAGGTGTAGCACCAAAAGACAGAGATCTCTCAGTGTCACAGATCTCTGTCTTTTGGTGCTACACCTTTGAAGATGCCAGCCACAGCTGCTGGCGAAACGTCAGGAACTACAATGCCAAGACCACGGCAATACAGCCCGGAAAACCCACAACAACCATTCCTGCTGACCTTCCCCTGAATTGGATAGAAGGTAAGAAAATCTACTTTTGGCGGAGCAGATGGAATAAAGGTTGGATGTGTTATTTTACAGGAAGAAAGAAGAAAAAAATAAGGACAAACTTCAGGATGAGTATCTAGAAATCCAGGTAAATATCTATTATGATTTGATCCTCTCTGTATGTTTAAGGATATGCAGTACAGATTTAATGAAAGCTTTAGAGGCTCTGTATCATGATAGATCTTGAATGTTTACTGCCAAAGGGATGATGGTGATGTGATGGCTGGGCCTTTGACGCTTTTTACTTGTTGTTGTTAGTTTTTCCCTCTAGAATATAAATGAGTGGCTAAGCTAAGCGACCAATTGCTCTCTTTTAATTTTATGGTTATGAAAACCCAAGTATTAGTGCAGATGGTTAAATGGGAGACTGTGTTTTAGCCTCGCAGTGTATCTGGACATTCCAGCTTTATCAAAACGAAAACCCAAGCAAATAGCTATGGTTGGATTTCTCTTTTCTTGAATTAAATACTGGCCTGACCTAGCCTCTTTTACCTTCAGTATTATGAAAATCTAAGTACACAAGTTTGGGAGGTTTGGCCAGAACAGAGGCAAGAAAGAGGAAAATTAGCATTAAAATGTTTTTTTTCCTTATATAGATGTTATACCACTGCTTGATTCGTGAGTTTCTGCTCTATTATTGTTACTCTTTGCTTCTAGAATGATTGGCTTAAAATATATACAACCTATGTCTCCTTTCTTTTTATCTTTAAAATGTGAAACTCTGTATAACCTGTATAACTTAGCTAGCTATATTAGCCTTAATAATATGAAAATCTAAGTAAATAGCTCTGGCTGGATTTTTCCTTTTTTGAATTAAGTATTGATCAGGCCTCCCTATCTCCACCATCATGAAAACCTGAGTACATAAATCTGGAGGGTGTGGTCAGAACAGAGGCAAAAAAGAGCAAAACTAGCACAAAAATATTTCTTTCTTATATAGATATAGACTTTTCTTTGATGGATATTTACTGTATCTGTTTTTTTCACTTTCTGCCCCTATAATGATCCATATATAATATATACAAAAGAAACGTGTTTTAGAAATGATATAAGGAGCAGGATAAGTAGATTTCAAAAGCGAAACAACTAAATAAATGTTTATGGAAACAAAAGGGAAATTTGAAGGTATATGGGGCATTAACTATATACTTAGTGATTTTTTTTATATATACTGGGACTGATATATGTCTGCCTTGTGGTGAACCTGCTAAAGTTTGATCTCTTGCTGTAATCCCTCCCTGTTATTGTAAAAACCCAATAAAAATTGATTAAAAAAAGAAAAGAAACAATCATGGCTTTTTCCTTACTATTGTAATTATGGCAACAACATATTGTTCAAAGACTTTTAGAGCTGTTTCTCCCCCTTCAAGATGGAGGCATGTAACTAGTGCTACTATTTTCACCCAAGGAATCCAGTCACCGAATGTCATGTTAGGTGGGCAGCCATGTTGTTCTGCAGTAAAATAGCAGGATTCAAGTCCAGCGGCACCTTAGAGACCAGCAAGATTTTCAGAGTGTAAGCTTTCGAGAGTCACAGCACTTTTCTTGAAACACTGAATGAAAATTCTGTCTACAGAATATTTGCCTCTTAGCAGATGAGAGACCGCCTTAATCTCAGTATCATCTCTTTCTGAGTCTCACTGCTCTGACCATGAGGACTGATTAAACCACCAGAATGTGGATGGCTATTGCAGAAGAGTTATTAGTGATGACCTTCAAAGAGGTCTGTTGTCTCATAGAAATGTATGCAGTCTGTTCCCCCAGGGAACAAAGTGGGCCCCTTGTGCGATGACCTCAGGAAGAGAGAAAAGGCCCAGAGAATGGCTCATAGGTCAGGCCTCGGAAGGACGCTGCTTGATAAGGATTCCCTGGCCAGATAAGCACACAAGCCTCACAGCAGCAGCTCTCCCAAATGGTGGGTGATGGTCAGGTGATCGATTAGAAAGAACCTCTAAGGGTTCTGCCACTTCCTTTCTTCGCATAGGATTGTGGCACCATCAGTTTAGCAGAAGCACTGCCCTACAGGCACTGACAAGCACCGTTCTGGTACCCTGAAAACTGGGGACGGTTGCATTTTCCACTGCACTCAAATTTGTGATGCGTTGGGAAACTTAAGTTTCTCCACTGCGGGATCGTTTTTCTCCAACTGAATTTTTTGTGTGACAATCATTATTTGATGGTTTTGAAATGCTGACAACAAACACGAGCATTGTCCAGGTGTTTAGCATGTTACACCTATGTTAATAATCTAAACATCTGCAGAATTAGTGTTGGTTCACCCTGCATTTCAACAGAAGCCAGGTCATGGAAGTTGGTAAGCGCCCCGTGTTTTTTGTCAAATGGGATATTTTTAATCCTCCCTGTCTGTGCCGCCAACGCTTTCTCGCTTCTCATGATTAAACCTCTGCTTCCATTACAAATAGCAGAGAGATACTGCAGAGCTAATCTATGCCAGAATCATCCAATTGCCTTCCTTTTTGGCACTGCCATTCCCACCATCGTCCTGAAGTGGGTGGCCCCTTTGAATACTCCTAGCTTTATTTTGGTTGAATTGTGCCCTCCCCAGACAACAGTGGCTTCCAAAGAAAAAGTGGAGGGGGATGGGGGTCTGGGGAAAGTTCCAATTCCATACAAATTCCTCCCCCCTTTTTTGGCACTACGGCACTTATGACCATCCTAAAGCTGGTGGCCAATTTTGAAATGTCTAGCTTTCTTTTCAGAAGAATTATGCCTGCCACTGAGAGATTGAAGGACATACGAATGGGCAGCCTTGCAGATTAATGGGTGGATGGTTCCTTATGTTATTATAACAGTAAAGAGCCAAGTTGCACCTTAAAGACTAGCCAACTTTACTGTAAATTTTACAATGAAGTTGATTAGCCTTTAAGGTGCTACTGGACTCTCTACTATTTTGCTACTACAGACTAACATGGCTAACTCCTCTGGATTTATGTTAATACAAGTGACTGTTCATGAAATTTGTGAACAGACTGCATGGAAAATAAAAGGAAATTCTGTGAGACAATAGTTTTAAATGTATGACATTCATTTCACAGTTGGAAATCATCATTTTTTAAACATGAGTGTTTGAAAAGGCACTTCACAGTCTGAGTCTTCTCCGCTCTGCATTCTCATGTTTTAATTACACTAGAAAGGTTTAAAAACTTGAGGCAGACCTTTTAAACATTAAAGAACTACTTACCATCCTCTTGAGGAAATCTTTGGACGTACTGTAAAGCTGAGTAAAAACATTTTGAGGTGTATAGTGGATACAAATTCTCCAAAGATAATTTGCTCTGCAAAGTTCTGCAAATGCTGTGGATCTCCTGGCTGCCAACTGCTTATGGATTCTGAACTGCTGCTGGAAGTAGAAGGCAGCAGTGGCAGGAGGAGTAACAGCAGCAGCATACCAGCAAAATATTGGTCCACTTCCAGGTGTGGACTCTCATTTTCTGACATACATCTGCTTGCATGTCTGAGAGAAGGACGAGCCAATCGTCTGCCTTGTAACTTTTACTCTTTGTTCCTATGCCGGTTTTCCTTCTCCACTTTTGCTCTTGTATTTATAAAGTTTTTGTAAACACAGGCTATACACTTTTCAATGCAACATATGCTCTTTTTATACGTTATGGTTCCTGACATAAATATATATATATATATGTAAAATGTACAGTGTTATTTACTGAGGTTCCCTCAAAATCCACACCTGTAATATTTACAGGTAGGAAAAAATGATATGAATGTAAAGAATCAGAAGTTTTATTCACACACAAGAGGAGAAAAATTGTAATTGTTTTTTAGGGAAGCAAAGAGGAGAAATTGAAAAAGAAAACCTATAGACAGCTGATGAAACCCTGCTGTCCAATACCAGCAAAGTACAATGAATTCAGATATAAGAAGTTTTTTTTTTAATAAAATTTTTATTGGATTAGAATCATTTAATTTCACATTACAGTCAATTCCCCCATTTCCCAATTTCTAACCCCCTCCCTTTCCCCCCCTTTTTGTAGACTTCCAACAGTTTTCCAACCCTTTGTCCCTTTTCCTTTACTCATTTTAAATTCATCTATCTAACAAACATATACTTTCCCTTTAATCTAAGCAATAATTCTTTAACTATTTTTAATACTCTGTACCCTATCTTTAAGTCCCTTCTTCCATATTAGACAAACAATTTGTCCCATTTTTCATAATTTCAAATATTTCTTTAAACCATAAACCATATAATCCATGCATTCATATAAGTCAACCAATTTAACTTATACTCTATATGTTACTTTTTCTGCATATCTTATCTTCATTCTACTTTAGTTATATTTAATTATATTATTAATTTCCTTTTACTTTGATTATACATCTATATAACTATCGTCAAAAGTTATCAATCAATTTAATCCATATATTTCTTCAGGTAGACTTATTCAATTTACCATATTACACATTTATACCAGAAATAATATTAATTAATCGGTCCTTATAGTTAGTTATTTTCTATCCATATTCTGTATATTTTTCTATATATAACAATCTAACAAGATAACTGCTTAGACATTTTCATTTCTCTCTCTACCCTCCGGTAAAGTCACCCCCCTCTGCATTTTATCATGTTTCAATAGTTCTCAAACTGCCACAGTTCTCCTCCCACCTCCCATTTCTTCACCAAGTATTGCTTCAGCTTCTCCCAGTCTGTGTTGAACTGTCCTGGGTCCAGATTTCTCAATTTTCTTGTCATTTTGTCCATTTCGGCCATATACAGCAATTTGTAAGTCCAGTCCTCAATAGTTGGCACTTCTTGTACTTTCCATTTTTGCGCATACAAAAGTCTGGCCGCTGCTGTCATGTAAAATAACAATGTCCTATATTGGGATGGAATGTTCTCCATTCCCAAGTTCAATAGCAGGAGTTCTGGGTTCTTATTAATTTGAAATTGTAAAATCTCACTTATTACTTTTATTATTTCTCCCCAGTACTGCCTGGCTACCTCACACGTCCACCACATATGGTACAGAGAGCCCTCATGTTTTTTACATTTCCAGCATTTGCTGGAAGTATTCAGATTCCCTAGCGCAATCTTGTTTGGTGTCATGTACCAACGATAAATCATTTTGTAAATGTTCTCTTTAATATTAGTACACGTTGTAGTCTTCATTGTGTTTTTCCACAA